>NC_057804.1:250053991-250208253 GCF_018294505.1 Triticum aestivum | reverse complement strand
AGGAACGGCCTCGCCAAGCAGGCTCGTGAAGAGGCGGATAGATCAAGGCAGTTTACCTCACGAGGTGCTCGTGACGCAAGACATGACAATCGAGACCAGGCGGGCGCAAGCCTGTGCAGTGTCCTTGTTTCCTCTTTGGTGCAAAGGGGGCAAGCACATGCGTGGAGTACAGAGGCATCAGGCAAAGGTTGCCATTTTAGTGCAACGAGACCAAGACCAGCAGAGCGGCTGGATGGAGGTCGCCGTGGAGCCCAGGACGACGTCATCGCCAGTGCCTTTGGCAGTCGAAGACCAACTTTAGTCAGGATAACTTGTACTAGATGTTCCCCCTCGAAATGGCCGTTGTTGGCGCCCTTCCCGCTCAATATTTGGGAAGAGGACCAGGGCCTCTCTATATATAGGGATAGCCACCACAGTATGGGGCATCTGATCGGCATCCAAGAGGCGATTGAACTCACGCAAGCAGTTCATTGCACCAGCTCAAGAACACCTCTCGCGAGGCTGTTCATCCTTTGTACTGTTCATCATCAGCCCCTGAGGCAATCCACCACACCACACACTGGAGTAGGGTATTACACCACAACGGTGGCCCGAACCAGTATAAATCTTATGTCCCTCGTGTTGTTCATCGTTTTAGCTTAGATTCTCGTGAGGCGATCGGACATGGAGTGGTAGGGGGAAGATCTTCGTGCGCACCCTAGAGTTCGAACCTTAAGGGTCTGCTGGAACCCTACATCCGACATTTGGCGCGCCAGGTAGGGGTGCGCCGGAATCTTTCTTCCACTGTTTCGCATTCGATCTTCCATCGTGTCCATGGCTGACGCTCGCCGGGCTCGTGCCGAGTGTCGGGCTGCTCTCGCCGCCCATGTCGCCCAGACGGCTCCCGTCGGTGGGTGTCCCCGTCGCCTTCCGCCAACGCGGCCACCGGCCCGGCAGGGAACGAGAAGCAGGCCTCGTCACTGCACCCTTCCGTGCGGCGGGAAGGCCGCACCGCCACCCCGTCGCTGACTCCAGCTGGTTCATCGTCCCACGCCCGTCGCGCCCCCACGGACGCGCACGCCATGTTTCTCCTGGCACGTGAGCTCCTGCACTACCGTCCCGTCGACGACCTTTATGAGGAGTGGCTCACTCGCATCACCGATCTCATCAGTGCCGCAGGGGGCTCCCCTGCACCGTCCCTCTCACTGCCTCCGCCTCTGTCCTGCGCAGGAGGCGCAGATCAGGAGGTGCCTCCGCCACCTCCTCCCCAAGAAGGTGCTCTGGCTCCAAGGCGCGCGGCCCCAGGACGAGATCCACTGCATCCGGCGCCCGCGCGACAAGAAAGGAGCTGCCAAGAAATCCCTCGTCCCCAAGAAGGTGCATGCGTGCTCCCGGCACTAGTGCACCACGACCGCATCCCTGCGCCAACACGTCAAGACCCCGCGCTGCTCCAGGCAGCGGCGCATGGGAACCCCCAGGAGCAAGCCCCGCATCAGCAGAGAGCTCCGGTGGCCACCACAGGCTACCGCGCCTTCACCACCGAGCTACGCAGTGTCGCCTGGCCAGGCAAGTTCAAACCTGACCTGCCTCCTCGCTAGGACGACACTGTCGACCCCGCGGATTTCTTGCAGCTCTATGAGCTGGGCATCGAAGCAGCCAACGGGGACGAAAAGGTCATGGCGAATTGGTTTCCCATGGCACTCAAGGACGGCGCCCGCACTTGGCTCCTGAACCTGCCTCCTGGCACTATCTCCTCCTAGGACGAGATGTGCACTCGCTTCATCACCAACTTCCAGGGCACTCACGACCGTCCACCGGCCGTGGGTGACCTACGCCGCATCAAGCAGCAACCCGGAGAAACCTTGCAGAAGTACATCCAGCGCTTCAACAACGCTCACCTCAAGATTCCCAGGGTGACTGAGGAGGCCATCATCTTAGCGTTCTCTGATGGCGTCTGCGACGTCAAGATGAAGGAGGAGCTGGCGATCCACGAAGATCTGTGTATTTCTCTAGAGCTGTTCAACCTGGCGACCAAGTGCACAAGGGCTGAGGAGGGACGCCTCTCACTTCTCGAGCTCCCAGCAGTAGACACAGAAGAGAAGAAAACCAAGGCCAAAGATGTGAAGCGCAAGGGAGTAGTTGTGCTCGCAGCAGAGCCAGACATGAAGCGCGGCAGGGACCAGCCAGAGTCGTCCAAGGGCAGCCGGTACTGTGTGTACCACGATCTCCATACCCACAACACCAATGAATGCCAAGAGCTCAGGGCCGTGCGAGAAGGCCGTGTCGGTCGAAGCCCCGAGCGCAACGATCGGGGCTACGGCCGAGGCGGAGCAAGAGGTGGAGGACGATGGGACGACCGTAGCCCTCGCCAAGGGTGGTGTGACCGGCCTCGCGAGGACCGCTGGCAGGATCAGCCTCGCGAAGGAGCTTGGAGGGATCAACCTCGTGAGGATCGCCCGCAAGGCAACGCAGGACTTCCTCCTCTGCCATCACCACCAAGAAGGAATGAAGACCATCATCAGGACGAGGGGGCTGGGGGCTTCCAGGAGCCGCGTGCAATCGCTTGCATCTTGGGCGGCGCTCAGGCCCCAGCCTCTTAGCACATCTTCAAGCAGTTTGCTCGCGAGGTGAATGCAGTCCTCCCCAAGCTTGAGGCCACGCGCCCTCTCAGGTGGTCTGCATGTGCCATCATGTTCAGCTCAGCGGATTAGCTCAAGTGGGCGGCGACGGCCGGTGTCCTCCCGATGCTCTGCTCCCCAGTCACCAGCAATGTGCAAGTTACTAGGACCCTCGTCGACGGCGGACCCTCGTCGACAATGATGGCAGGGCTCAACATCCTGTCCGTCGAGATGTTCAACAATCTTCAAGTGCCATATGATCAGCTTCAACCAACCAAGCCCATCTTAGGAGTCACTGATGGTTCCACTGTCCCGATAGGGCAGGTCCGCCTCCCTGTCACTTTTGGACAGCGCAAGAACTACTGCACCGAGCTCATTGACTTTGATGTCGCCCACATTTGCCTGCCATACAATGCCATCCTCGGGTATCCAGCCCTGGCCAAGTTCATGGTAGTTACTCACCATGGCTACAACGTCCTCAAGATGCCAGGAAGTGCCGAGGTCATCATGGTCCCCTGTGAAGAGAAGGATGCGGTGTGCTCCCTCGAGCGCGCCTTCCAAGCCGTGTCGATCGAGGACCCAGACGGCAAGAGTGGAACCCTTCCTGAAGTAGCTCCCAAGAAGAAGAAGACGTCAACTAGCCCAGGGCCTCAGGAGGCAGGCACCTCCAGAGGCGCCACATCCGGACATGCGCCCATCCAAGGGGTGCCACCCTCCGTCGCATAGGAAGGCGCGCCCGGCGCCCTCCTCGGGCAAGGCTCGGGGGCTCTCTTCTGGGGAGCCACTGACTTTGCCAAGGTCACGAGGGAGGCACCCGGGCACCACTTGGAGGCATGCTTCACGACACGTTTCCCGCAGGAAGGCGTGAGGCAAGGAGGGCCCAAACCTCAGGAGTTCATGCGCGGCAACCGCCACCTGCCCAATGTAGCTCCCCATCCAGGCAAGGATGGTGGGCTGCACGTCTGCATCAACTACCTAGGGCTCAATCGAGTCGCGTCTCAGGAGTGCATCTGGCCTTCGCGCGTGGGGCATTGCGCGGGTCCACCGCACAGCTACGTTTGCATGCCCTTCGGCCTGCCGAACGCGGCTGCAGCCCAACAGCGCCTGATGAGAAGCATTCTGGAAGCTCAGGTGGACAAGCATCGCGCACTCCTAGAGGAAATGGAGATGGACCTCGCCGAGACGCCCGGACCTCCTGAGCCTCCTGAGGCACGGAGCCCCGAGGGCTCGTGAGGATTGGATTCTTCACCTAGCACCGTGAGTTGCTCCGACACTCGCTCTACAATGGTATCAGGTGACTTCTTTCAAGTTTTGTTTCAGCTGGGAGCGCCCTCAGGGCTACATCATTCCCAGGTCGCGTGGGTCTGTCCCTGCGGCATGTATCCGTTTTTCTTTTGTCTTCAGCTTACCTTGTTGGGGGCGCCCCTCGGGCAGCATCATCCCCAAGTCGCTTGGGCCTGACCCAACGGTGTTTGCCTTTCTCTACATCTATCTATGTTGATTCACTTCCTCATGCTTAACTTGCTCGAGATAATCGCTTGCTCGATTGACACCTACCTTTGGAGCTGTTCACTCTGGCACGGCGCTTGCGCATGGGTCCATCCCTGCAACGTCGACAAATCTGAGTGGTCGAGGTCTGGCCGCGGCAGCCCCACAAATGCGCTACCTCACCAGGCCCCCAGTGCCTCAATCACTCTCTCGGAGCAACCAATGGCTGGATGGCAACCGTAATGGCAGTCCTTGTCTTCCTTGTGTTGGTATACAAGATCCACATAAGGAGTAGCGTGGGGGGGGGGTCGTGATCTCTCTCTCTTTATCTCCCGTGCGATCCGCTCGCGCGTTAAAAGGGGGGGCGCTTGAGCATCACGACTCATGGGCTCTTATTGGCTCTCTAGCCCTCACCCCCTGGCCTTGACCCACGGCATCGCGACCTGTCATACCAGCGGCGGCTGAGCTCGCTCGAGGGCCGGGACCTGAGGACGGTGAGCATAAAGGAAAGTGCGGGGAAGAGGGGAGAAGCTCACGAGGACCCAACCCAGCGACACCCTAGCTGCCGGCACGCGGGCTAGGCACCTCGCCAAAGAACTACTCCAAACTCATGAGATAAGTCACGCCTCTACAGGAGCTGGATCAACACAACGCCAAACCCTCACCTAGTGCGACTCTGTCACGGCGACGTTGCCTTCCTTTCTCGCCCAACGGAGGCTGCTTGAGCGCTAAAGGGGACCTCCTGTGCATCGCGACTCAGGGGCTCTTACTGGACCTTGGGCCGCTCACCTCCTGGCCTTGACCACGGCATCACGACCTGGCATACCAGCGACGGCTGAAGCCTGCATGGGGACCGGGACCTGTCAGCGTAGAGCACCAAGCCCTCGTGAGGATAGAAAGGGGGAGCCGAGCCGGGACAGGACAAGCATCAAGCCTTGATTCATAATAAGGATATAATATTCACAAAAGACATGGCAGGCACCTTACATACCCCCGCCGGGTGTTACTTCGATTCCTTGCAGGGAACAAAAGGTGCTAATCCTAAGGAACGCTAACTACGCGCACCTCCACAGGAGAGGCCATCATCAACAATGGGCCGCCAGGTGCCGGCGCCAGCCCCATCCAGATCAGTGGCATCGGCGGCCCGCTGCAGCTGCCCTGCCCCGGGTGTGACACGAGCTCGGGGGCTTGTAGCTGTCGTTGCTCGTCTCCGGAGTCACGTGAAGCTCGGGGGAGTCGCTGGATTCTCCGGCTCCTCCGCTGCTGCCTAAGGAGCTGCTCGGGAATCGGTTGGCAGGCCTGGTCCTCGCCACTTCAATGCCCCGGCCGCTTTCCTTGGGGCAGCACTCCAGCCGACGTCCTTCCGTGTCGAAGACCTTGAAGAACATCAATGAGGCATGATCGTATTCAAGATGAATTACGAGGGCACCCCCTGTCCGGCAGAGCCGGGCGATCTCGCCCCAGCCCCGGGTCATGTAGACCTTGCCCGGAGCAACGACTGCGACCTCCGCTCAGGTCGCAAGGGAGCTACAGTCAGCATGCTGCAGCCAGAGCTCCAGAGACCCACTCGGCGGCATCTCAAAGGCGAAGGAGGGAGGAAGGAGGATCCAAGAGCGTGGAGGCATGGCAGCGTGAAGCACAAGCTCGCGAGAGGAGCCCTCGGCATGGACTCCAGGGGTGATGACGTGCATCACCATGACTCGTCGGCGTCGCCGGCGGCGTCGTCGGTGTCGCTCGGCGTCTTCTTCTCCAGGGCCCTCGATCCGGGCATACAAGGGTAGCAGAAACCCAGGCGGTGGCCGCTCGTACCAGGGCCGCAACGTTTCCTGCCATGTGACCGCGTCGCAGCGGCCGAGGACAGGCCGCTTCTTCGGCGGAAGCGGGTCGGGACCCTCTCGGGGGGCCTTTCCCTTCTCTTCCACTGAAAAACGGCGGATCGGCGCCATTGGCGTAGGGTGAAGCAAGGGCGAGGGATAAGAAGGAGGAGAGAATCAGGAAGAGATGGACTGCGGGGGCTCTCGCCCATCCGTACTTATAGTCCGGAGGAGGCCAACCGTCGGCCTCCACGATATCAAGTAATCATGACCCATTTCTGCATGTAGGGACTTGTCAAGTCGAGCAGTTGCCGAGGCAGTGTGGGGAAGCGGAGACGCCCACGTCCAATCAACCGCCACGCGACGCCCAAGGCCGCAGGCTAATGGGGCTCGCGGCACTCCGCACTTGCCCCTTCGCTTCTCCGCTAAGCCAAGTCCAAGCGCGCCTTGGGCCCGGGGGCTACTGTCGGCATTCTGGGAACGAGGGTCCCCAGACTTGCCTACCTGCGGCCTGCAGCGTGGCTCGAGTGGTGGCCCAGTACGACCCATCTTCATCAGCGCAAGACTCAAGACCCTCGCGAGGGGCCAAGCCTCGCGGGGCGGACGACACAAGACTTCCTCAGGAACGGCCTCGCCAAGCAGGCTCGCAAGGAGGCGGAGAGATCAAGGCAGGGTACCTCGCGAGGTGCTCGTGACACAAGCCATGACGATCGAGACCAGGCGGGCGCCAGGCGGGCGCCGGCCTGCGCAGTGTCCTTGTTTCCTCTTTGGTGCAAAGGGGGCAAGCACATGCGTGGAGTACCGAGGCATCAGGCAAAGGTTGCCATTTCAGTGCAATGAGACCAAGACCAGCAGAGCGGCAGGATGGAGGTCACCGTGGAGCCCAGGACGGCGTCATCGCTAGTGCCTTTGGCAGCCGAAGACCAACTTTAGTCAGGATAACTTGTACTAGATGTTCCCCTTCGAAATGGCCGTTTTTGGCGCCCTTCCCACTCAATATTTGGGAAGAGGACCAGGGCCTCTATATATATAGGGATAGCCACCACAGTAGGGAGCATCTGATCGGCATCCAAGAGGCGATCAAACTCACCCAAGCAGTTCATTGCACCAGCTCAAGAACACCTTCCCCGCGAGGCTGTTCATCCTTTGTACTGTTCATCATCAGCCCCCGAGTCAATACACCACACCACATACTGGAGTGGGGTATTACACCACAACGGTGGCCCGAACCAGTATAAATCTTGTGTCCCTTGTGTTGTTCATCGTTTTAGCTTAGGTTGTCGTGAGGCGATCAGACGAGGAGTGGTAGGGGGAAGATCTTCGTGCGCACCCCAAAGTTCGAATCTTAAGGGTCTGCCGGAACCCTACATCCGACAGGATTGATACCTTGGTTCTCAAAACTGAGGGAAATACTTACGATACTTTGCTGCATCACGCTTTCCTCTTCAAGGGAAAAACCAATGCAAGCTCAAGAGGTAGCAATGTGCTTTCTGCCTCCAATCAGAACTACACGCACTACCAGAAGATGTGCTATGGCGTGTACTTTACCACCAAGAAGCTGAAGCAGTACTTTCAAGAGGATGTCATCACCGTGGTCAGCACGCCCCCCATCAACGAGATCATGGGCTGCCGGGATGCCTTTGGCCGGGTTGCCAAATGAGCCATCGAGCTAGTTGGCCACACCATCCTCTACGAGCCCTGCACCATGATTAAGTCGTGAGCGCTCACCGATTTCCTCATTGACTGGATGAAGACCCAGTACCTACCGCCATCGCCGGATTCCACGCATTGGCGCATGCACTTCGATGGCTCCAAGATGCGTTCCGGCTTGGGAGACAACATCGTGTTGTCTTCCCCGAAGGGCAACCGGCTGTGGTACACACTCTAGATCCACTTCGCCGCCTCCAACAATGTAGCCGAGTATGAAGCCCTTGTGCACGGCCTTCGGCTCGCCAAGGAACTCGGTCTCCGATCCATCCTATGGTACGACGACTCGAATCTAGTGGTGTAGCAGTGTTCTAGTGAGTGGGATGCCCGGGATGCCAACATGGCCAGCTACCGCCTCCTGGTCCAGCAGCTCTCCAGCACCTTCGACGGCTGTGAGTTCCTTCATATCCCGCGCGGAGAACAAAACCGCCGATATACTAGCCAAGATTGGATCATCCTGACAGTCCATACCGTGCGGCGTCTCCCTCGAGCACTTGTGCAAGCCGTCCGTCAAGCCGTCTCCAGATTCCAAGTCCATCTTCATCCCGGATGACCCTGCAGCGCCCCTCCCCAACCCAGACCAGTGGGCCGCTGACCCAAGCTCTGGGGCTGCCGTCCCCAAGTTAGTCCCGGGGGTTACAGATCACGGCCCACGGGCTGCCTCCTCGACCCCGGTGACCCTCGAACCTATCCCGGGGGCTGCTGTGCTCAACCCAGCCACCGTCGTCCCTAACCCGGGGGCTGCAGCCCCGGAACCTGTCTGGTGGCCGCCTTCACCATGGTGACGGCTCCGTCATGGGCCCAGCCTATCTTGGCTTTCCCGGAGAGTTTAGCACTCCCCATGGACAAGACAAAAGCTCGGCAAGAGCAACGCCGGGCATCCGCCTACAACATCATCAACAATGAGCTCGTCAAGTGCAGGGCGATGGGCGTTTTCCAGCATTGTGTCAAGCAAGACAAGGGCATAGAGATCCTCCTCGACAAACATCAGGGGGAGTGTGGGCACCACGCCGTCTCCAGGTCCCTGGTGGCCAGGACTTTCCGCCATTGTTTCTACTACCCCACGACCCTCAAAGACGCCGTGTCACTCGTCCTCAAGTGCGAGGGTTGCAATGCTTCAGCAAGCGCAACCAGCAGTCGGCTTCATCCCTGGAAACCATCCCAATCACCTGGCCATTCGCGGTCTGGGGGCTCGACATGGTAGGAACCTTCGAGACCACTCAAGGAGGCATGACGCACTTGCTGGTGGCGGTCGACAAGTTCACCAAGCTGGCCCCGGATGTAACTTTCCATATTTGTAACTCCAACTCTTGCCATTTTTGGCTATGTGATATGTTCTTTCCTTCGTGGTTGGGTTTTTGTCTTTTGTTTTGCATTTTGTTCATGTCATGCATCTCATCACATATCATCATGCACATTGTATCCGCATGTTTTCATAAAGCTTGCATCCGTTCATAGTTGCCGCGTTCCCCCCTTGCCTTCGTTGACCGATCCGAGTCCAACCGGGTTTTCGATTCCCTCTTGTGTGACCGTTTGACCCTCTCTACACTTTACTCAGACCCCTCTTGCGCGTGTCCGAAAACGGCTCCGAACTCAAACCGGGTTATCGTGATCGATGAGTCCGGATCATCTCCAATCATCTATAAAATATCTGCATTTATTTGTTGGACTCCCCTAAGCCATTTATCTCGACCGTTCGATTTTAATCGGATGATCCAAAACCCCCTTCTTTTGCCTATATAAAGACCCCTAGTCCAAATATGGGCAAACCCTAACTTCTAGGGAGATGTCCCATCCCACCACCACTCCAAAGAAAATCCTCTCGGGACCCCGCTCCCTCGATCCCACAGCCTCCTCCCTCCTCCCTTCAGATCCAGCCAAACACCACAACCACTTCCACTCGATCTGGACCACCAGATCTTAGATCAGACGGCCCTGAGAGCTTCTGCAACCCAAGCACACAGCTCCCGCATGAGCCCCCTCATCCTGCTTCAATCCCTGAGCGGATTGGGATAGCTCGCCGCTGCCGCGTCACGTTTCCAGCCTCTCATTCGTCCGGTCGGCGACAACCACCACCACCAGGCTGCACCTCTCCTTCCTTCTCCCCCTACTGTTTTGTCTCCTTCCCCTTCAATCTCTCTCACGATCTCCCTCTCTCTCTGTACTTCACCGCTACAGGATCGGCCGCCGCTCACGGAAGCCGCCAACGTCCGCCTCTGGCCCAAATCCAGCCATCTTCGACGCCTCCTCGTCAGATCCCGCCGTCAAGTCTCCGTCCCCGTCGCTCGCGTGTGCTCCATCGCCGGGTCAAGTCACCGGCGCCCTGCTCGCCTCCTGCTCCGACCCTACACGAGGAAGACGACCCCACCCTGCTTCGCGTCCGTCCAGATCCGGCGCTGGCCCGCCGTCTTCGACTTCACTCGGCGTGCCCGCAAGCTCCATTCACCACCGGCGACAACATCTGCAGCCCACCATCTCCCCTTCAAGTCCTACGCCGTCGTTGATGTCCCCTGCTGCTGCCGCTATTCCCCCCTGTCAAACAAGCGAGCGCTGCCGCCTCGCCTGTGTTGACCCTCTCCAGCGCCAGCGTGGACCAGCTCCAGTCGGCCCGACGCCTTCCACAGATCTAGCCGACCCAGCTTGCTCTGCCCCAGCCCAGCACCGAGCCGGCCCAAGTGCCGTGGTGAGAAACCAAGCCCACTCGAGATTCAGCCCCTTGTGTTTTTCCTGTTCAGCGAATTTCTCCATTACCAGTGATTTATAGTTTTATAGAAAAACCCTCATGCCCTCAAAAGCATCATGCATGTAATAACTCCACAACCGTGCATCGGATTAAAATGGTTTAAACATGTAAAATGCTTAGAATTTTGTGTAGTTTAATAATTTGCAACTCTCATCCATGTTTAAACTATTTAAACTTGTTGTTTGTTTAATTTTTCATAAATGCCATGCAAAAATGATTTATTTCATAACTAAATAACCGTAGCTTCATTTTAAATAAAATTTATATGTAAATGGGGTGGAAAAATGCATAGATTAACATGGTGCACTTTATTTTACCGTTTAATAAATTTAAAATATGTTTTATGGATGAACAGTACCAAATTCATAATATGCATATGGGGATTTTCCGGAATTGATGTTTGAGTTTCCGGCCTCATTTAAACTTGCCTAATTAGTTAGTTTAATTATAGCTCTTGCCATGTTTAACAACATTTGATATTGTTGTGTACCTAAACGAGAGCGAACTAAATAACTTGAATGTGGTGTCTCGTCAATATGCAACCCGTTGCATATTGAGCTCCACTTTGTGCACTTTGCCATGCCATGCCTCATTAAACCGTACATGCATCATACTTGGTTATGCATTGTGCCATGCTTATGTGGTGGTTGTTTATCATGTTCTTTGCTTCTTTCCGGTTTGCTTCTCTCGTTAGCTTCGGTTTCGTTCCGGAGTTGTGAGGATTCTTTCGACTACGTCTGTTTGTCTTCTTCATGGACTCGTTCTTCTTCCTAGCGGGATTTCAGGCAAGATGACCATTACCCTCGATATCAATTCTATCTTTGCTTGCTAGTTGTTCGTTCTATCGCTATGTCGTACTACCTACCACTTGTCATATCATGCCTCCCATATTGCCATGTACAGCCTCTAACCCACCTTCCTAGCAAACCGTTGTTTGGCTATGTTACCGCTTTGCTCAGCCTCTCTTATAGCGTTGTTAGTTGCAGGTGAACTTGAAGATTGCTCCATGTTGGAACAGGATTATGTTGGGATATCACAATATCTCTTATTTAATTAATGCATCTATATACTTGGTAAAGGGTGGAAGGCTCGGCCTTATGCCTGGTGTTTTGTTCCACTCTTGCCGCGCTTGTTTACATCATGCCGGTGTTATGTTCCTTAATTTTGCGTTCCTTACGCGGTTGGGTGATTTATGGGACCCCCTTGACAGTTTGCTTTGAATTAAACTCCTCCAGCAAGGCCCAACCTTGGTTTTAACATTTGCCACCTAAGCCTTTTTCCCTTGGGTTCTGCAGACTCAAGGGTCATCTTTATTTACCCCCCCAGGCCAGTGCTCCTTTGAGTGCTGGTCCAAATCGAGCGATGTCCGGCACCCCCTGGGCAACCAGGGTCTATGCCAACCCGACGTCTGGCTCATATGGCGTGCCCTGAGAACGAGATACGTGCGAATCCTATCAGGATTTGTCGGCACATCGGGCGGCTTTGCTGGTCTTGTTTTACCATTATCGAATTGTCTTGTAACCGGGATTCCGAGACTGATCGGGTCTTCCTGAGAGAAGAAATATCCTTCATTGACCGTGAGAGCTTGTGATGGGATAAGTTGGGACACCCCTGCAGGGTGTAAAATTTCGAGAGCCGTGCCCGCGATTATGTGGCATATGGGAATTTGTTAATATCCAGTTGTAGAGAACTTGACACCAGATTCAAATTAAAACACATCAACCACGTGTGTAGCCGTGATGGTCTCTTTTCGGCGGAGTCCGGGAAGTGAACACGGTCTTTGTATTATGATTGTGCGTAATTAGTTTCAGGATCACTTCTTGATCACTTCTAGCTTCTCGACCGTTCCGTTGCTACTCTTCTCGCTCTTATTTGCGTATGTTAGCCACCATATTTGCTTAGTGCTTGCTGCAACTCCACCTCATTACCACTTCCTTCCCATAAGCTTAAATAGTCTTGATCTCATGGGTTTTGAGATTGCTGAGTCCTCGTGACTCACCAGATACTATCACAACAGTTGCAGGTGTCGATGATACCAGCGCAGGTGTAACCGAGCTCAGATGGGAGCTCAACAAAGATCTTGGTCGTTGCTATGTTTCGTTTCATGTTGATCAGTAGTGGAGCCTAGTTAGGACAATTGGGGATCTAGCAGTTGGGTTATCTTCTTTTCTTTTGGCTTCGTCCGTAGTCAGATTATGTGTGTGCTTTGAATGATGTATGAATTATATGTTCATTGTGTGAAGTGGCGGTTGTAAGCCAACTCTTTATCCCATTCTTGTTCATTACATGGGATTGTGTGAAGATGACCCTTCTTGCGACAAAATCACCATGCGTTTATGCCTCTAAGTCGTGCTTCGACACGTGGGAGATATAGCCGCATCGTGGGTGTTACAAGTTGGTAATCAGAGCCATCCCTGAATTAGGAGCCCCCTGCTTGATTGAATCCCTGATGTTGTTGAGTCTGGAACAAATGTTTTGAGTCTTAGGATTATATATATCGAAGAGTAGGATTCTTTTTACTCCTCAGTCCCTTCATTGCTCTAGTGAGGCCTCCTGACGTAGATGTTTTGTCTTTCCTCTCCTCAAATTTCACGGAATTGTTTTCTAGGATCACGTGGGTATCTTGGGATCGTTTTGATATTCTTGTGGCGAGAACATTGTTCTTGGTGCCTCCTTACATTTAGGGGTTGTGGCAGTGTCCCGGGGAGTTGAGCTCCGAGGTGTTGTCGTCATAATTTTATCATTGCAGTTCTGGAATACCTGAGTTTCGCCGACATCGAAAATCTCTTTTATGCAGTTAGTGGTAAGATAACCTCGACGCCACCCAGTACTGGGGTGTTCGGGAGTATTGCCATAGCTTGTATAATGGATGCTTTTCGAAGGTTGAGGTACACGATTTCTAGAGTTTTCTTGGTTATGTGTTGACGGATGGATACAACTAGATGTAGGGATTGTTAGTTTGGGTGAGATATATTGCTTCCCCTGTATCCCCAACACCAGATTGCATAACCAGAAAGTTTCGGGAATTTTATAGGTGGGAATTCAAGTAGGTCCTAGAATATCTTTCCAACAGATGCATGATATGGGATTGGGTAAATCTCTATCATATGTATTTGTTCTGGCTTATTCTGCAAGCCAATTCTTTGTTTTGTTTTATTTGTGGTATTTGCTTTGAAGTCAAATGTTGAATCCATACCTTTCCTAAAATGGTGTTCTCATATTTCTATGGGAGTGTTAATCCTTCTTGATCATTGAGGTTGTCATGTTAATTCTTTTCCAACCGGCGTGCTTCTCTTCAAGTTAACCCGATCCTTTCAATCTGTGCAAGACCAATTCTTGTTTTTTCTCAATGGTGTCTGTTTCATTCATCCCAAGTTGCCTTTGTTTTTCCTTCCCTCCCACCCTTTTTCTTCAAGGACTCATATATTTTAATCAAGTATCCATTTATTCATGTGAAGTCAATTCACTCTTTTCAATCAATGTTCTTATCCGGTGATTCTCAGGAAGATACTAACGAAGCTTCTAGTTTATTATTCTTCGTCTCTTTTCTTCTCCGATGGATTAATTTCAAGCTTCAGTGTTGATCATATCTCTTCCTTTTGTTTCACATATCTTCCCATGTGAATTTCGTATCCCAGGCTCTCTTATTTATTCACCTCTCCCAGTTCATATCCGGAGTGTTAGAACATATCTCAGAAGGCTCGTATTTTCATTCAAGAACAATTCAAGCTATTCCAAGATTATTATATCATTCAAGTCATTTAATTCAACCGGTGCAATCTCTCTTTAAAATCATTTCAATGGTGTTCTCTTGAGTGGGCCCTAACCCACAGGTTTTTTCTAGGATCTTACCTGACTCTTCTAATTTTCTCGGAGCCATTCCCAAATTCATTTCCAAGTTTGACGTAAGAATGAAATTTCATCAGTTACATGCCTTCTCCAAGGTCGCTTTAAAATTATTTTCATCTTTGGCTCAACCTTTTTTCTTTTAATCCTTCCGGAGTGTCTCAACAATTCATGGTGGTGTTTCTCATCGTCATTCTCGAATTTTGAAGAACGAAGAAGAGTTCCTCTTAAATCCTTACCCGTTCTTCCAGAGATTCATGGTTCTAGCTTCACGCCATCCTCATAATTGGTTTTGATTGTGACAATTCTTTTCTTACCATCCAAAGCATTTCATGAGTTGTTTCCATTTCTTTCCTCCGAAGGCCATCATGTCATAATTCTTCATTCTCAGCGTGTAGCTATCGTTCTCCAAATCTTACCGGTGCATCATTCAAATACCCTCTAATCAGTTAATGATCTCTTCATTCTCATGTATCTAAATCCCCTCAAGTATCTTCATTCGTTTTCCAATTCTTCCCGGTGATTTGCGCCTGTGCTACTTTCATTTTCAATTCTTACGGTGGTTCATTCAAGATTTCACTTCCTTCATTATCATATTAATTCATTCGTTGTTTCCAAAGAATAAGTAGTATGCCAAATCCGTTGCTTGTCATCAATTTAAATTGGTGAAGGATACACATAACATAATTCTTATTATTGTTTCATCCAAGTGATCTAGTTTCTTCTTTCCAGAGTTGTTCATCATGTCACATTTCTCGGTTCGAGATGCTTCATCTTTTCTTTTCTGGAGTTCCAAGTTTTCCGCATTATCTCGTCGCGAAGCTCCTTCTAAATCATCACAAGACTTCACCTTGTATTTTCAACTTCTCTTTCTTTTTATCATCCTTTTATTACCGGAGTTCTTCATGGAGGCTCTACATGGTGGTCCATCAAGCATTCTTCTCATTCTTCAATTATTCTTCAAGATTTCTCTCTAAGTTATGACCCGCCAAGCTATACTCTAAAATAATCATGGTGCCCAACACATGTTTTGTTTTGAGGAGTTCAAGCATTCTTCATCTTGCATCCGAAGTGCAATTCTTCCTACCTTATCTTTTGAGGCAGTGTTATGTCATTCTTGATAATTTTCCTTCGTGTTTCATGATTCACTAGTTTTCAAGACTAACATATTTAAATCCATCATTTTCTCTTTGTTCAAGAGATCTTTCCAACCATCAAACTCGTTGTTGGAGTTATCTTGTGTCATATTTCACCTACAGCCTTCCCTAAGGAACGTAGCTAATTGTGGTGCCTATCGATAATCCAAGTTTCCTCCTATTCTCTCATTAAAAGGAGTTTTCATCTCCTTGCTGATTTCAATCCAATTAACTGTTTCCATCAGTGGCCGGTTGTCACCTCATCATTTTGAGATGTTTGCCATAAGCCCACGACAAGCTTGTGCTTTTCGTTGTCGATTTCAAACAACTCCGTTCAATTCTTCTTTGCAAGGATGCTTTCCAAGTTCATTTGTGGCAGAAGTTGGCATTTTCTTCTCCATTCTGTTATTCCAATGATCTATCTTCTATTCTTTCTCCCGAAGGCTTTGTGAGGTTGCTCTCGTTGACCCATCATCTCGTTTTGTCAAGATCATGTTATTTTCTTGCTTATACATTTAACCAGAGTGTTGTGTTCTCATTCAAGTTCTTTCATCTTATCAAGTTTTGCCTCTCTTTTCAACCTGAGGGCTGTCTGAAATCCTTCTTACCCATTGTGCCATTCTTTCAATAGTTCCAGAGGTAGTGTGTTGTTGATTTCATCAAGTATCATCCCATCTTCTCAAGTTCATGTTCCATTCCTTCCTTGTTCAACCGAAGTGTTGTCCGAATTTGATCTTCCTTATTCCTTGTTTATCTCGTTTCAACCAGAGTGGTTCCAATCCCTTCTTGTCCATTCTACTCGTCATTCATAGCATTGCAGCCTCCAAGGTTCACATGGTGTTCCTTATTTCTATTTTCTACCACAGTTCTCTCAATTGTGTTCAACTCTGTTGTGTTCTTTCATTCAAGTGTTTCAACCTCTCAAGGATCGTGGTTTCACTCGTTTGTCAAAGAAGCAACTTTGTTTTACCCCTCCTCTTCCTCTTCCGTTTCTCTCCGGTGCCATCCTAGATCTTGGGACGAGATCCTCTTGTAGTGGTGGAGTGTTGTAACGCCCCGGATGTAACTTTCCATATTTGTAACTCCAACTCTTGCCAGTTCCGGCTATGTGATATGTTATTTCCTTCGTGGTTTGGTTTTTGTCTTTTGTTTTGCATTTTGTTCATGTCATGCATCTCATCTCATAGCATCATGCGCATTGTATCTGCATGTTTTCATAAAGCTTGCATCCGTTCGTAGTTGCCGAGTTCCCCCTTGCCTTCGTTGACCGATCTGAGTCCAACTGGGTTTTCGATTCCCTCTTGTCTGACCGTTTGACCCTATCTACACTTTACTCAGACCCCTCTTGCGCGCGTCCGAAAACTGCTCCGAACTCGAACCAGGCTGTCGTGATCGATGAACCCGGATCATCCCCAATCATCTATAAAATATATGTGTTTATTCGTTGGACTCCCGTAAGCCATTTATCTCGACCATTCGATTTTAATCAGATGATCAAAAAACCCCTTCTTTTCCCTATATAAAGACCCCTAGTCCAAATATGGGCAAACCCTAACTTCTAGGGAGATGTCCCATCCCGCTGCCACTCCACAAAAAATCCTCTCGGGATCCCCCTCCCTCGATCCCACAGCCTCCTCCCTCCTACCTTCAGATCCAGCCAACCACCACAGCCACTTCCACTCAATCTGAACCGCCAGATCTTAGATCGGACGGCCCTGAGAGCTTCTGCAACCCAAGCACACAGCTCCTGCACGAGCCCCCTCCTCCCGCTTTGATCACCGAGCGGATCGGGAGAGCTCGCCGCTGCCGCATCACATTTCCGGCCTCTCATTCGTCCGGCCGGCGACAACCACCACCACCAGGCTGCACCTCTCCTTCCTTCTCCCCCTACTGTTTTCTCTTCTTCCCCTTTGATCTCTCTCATGATATCCCTCTCTCTCTCTGTACTTCACCGCTGCAGGAACGGACGCCGCTCACGGAAGCCGCCAACGTCCGCCTCTGGCCCAGATCCGGCCATCTTCGACGCCTCCTCGCCAGATCCTGCCGTCAAGTCTCCTTCCCCATCGCTCGCGTGTGCTCCATCGCCGGGTCAAGTTGCCGGCGCCCTGCTCGCCTCCTATGCTTCACCCCAACACGAGCAGGACGACCCCGCCCTGCTTCGCGTCCGTCCAGATCCGGCGCTGGCCGGCCGTCTTCGACCTCCCTCGGCGTGCCCGCAAGCTCCATCCGCCACCGACGACAACATCTGCAGCCCGCCGTCGCTCCCCTTCAAGTCCCACGCCGTCGTTGCTGTCCCCTACTGCTGACGCTATTTCCCCCTGTCGAACAAGCGAGTGCTGCCGCCCACCCGCGTTGACCCACTCCAGCACCAACGTGGACCAGCTCCAGTCGGGCCGACTCCCTCCATAGATCCAGCCGGCCCAGCTTGCTCTGCCCCAGCCCAGCACCGAGCCGGCCCAAGTGCCATGCTGAGAAACCAAGCCCACTCAAGATTCAGCCCCTTGTGTTTTTTTCCTGTTCAGCGAATTTCTCCATTATCCAGTGATTTATAGTTTTACAGAAAAACCCTCAAGCATCATGCATGTAATAACTCCACAACCGTGCATCGGATTAAAATGGTTTAAACATGTAAAATGCTTAGAATTTTGTGTAAATTAATGATTTGCAAGTCTCATCCATGTTTAAACTGTTTAAACTCGCTGTTTGTTTAATTTTGCATAAATGCCATACAAAATGATTTATTTCATAACTAAATAACCATAGCTTCATTTTAAATAAACTTTATATGTAAATGGGGTGGAAAAATGCATAGATTAACACGGTGCACTTTATTTTACTGTTTAATAACTTTAAAATATGTTTTAGGGCAGAACAGTACCAAATTCATAATATGCATATGGGGATTTTCCAGAATTGATGTTTGAGTTTCCGACCTCATTTAAACTTGCCTAATTAGTTAGTTTAATTATGCGTCACCTCTTGCCATGTTTAACAACATTTAATATTGTTGTGTACCTAAACGAGAGCGAACTAAATAACTTGAATGTGGTGTCTTGTCAATATGCAACCCATTGCATATTGAGCTCCACTTAATTTGTAGTATTGTTTGTGCACTTTGCCATGACATGCCTCATTAAACCGGACATGCATCATACTTGGTTGTGCATCGTGCCATGCATATGTGGTGGTTGTTTATCATGTTGTTTACTTCTTTCCGGTTTTCTTCTCTCGTTAGCTTCGGTTTCGTTCCAGAGTTGTGAGGATTCTTTCGACTACGTCTGTTTGTCTTCTTCATGGACTCGTTCTTCTTCCTAGCGGGATTTCAGGCAAGATGAGCATTACCCTCGATATCACTTCTATCTTTGCTTGCTAGTTGTTCGTTCTATCACTATGTCATACTACCTACCACTTGTCATATCATGCCTCCCATATTGCCATGTCAAGCCTCTAACCCATCTTCCTAGCAAACCGTTATTTGGCTACGTTACCACTTTGATCAGCCCCTCTTATAGCGTTGTTAGTTGAAGGTGAAGTTTAAGATTGTTCCATGTTGGAACAGGATTATGTTGGGATATCATAATATCTCTTATTTAATTAATGCATCTATATACTTGGTAAAGGGTGGAAGGCTCGGCCTTATGCCTGGTGTTTTGCTCCACTCTTTCCGCCCTAGTTTACGTCATACCGGTGTTATGTTCCTTGATTTTGCGTTCCTTACGTGGTTGGGTGATTTATGGGACCCCCTTGACAGTTCGCTTTGAATAAAACTCCTCCAGCAAGGCCCAACCTTGGTTTTAACATTTGCCACCTAAGCCTTTTTCCCTTGGGTTCTGTAGACTCAAGGGTCATCTTTATTTATCCCCCTGGGCCAATGCTCCTCTGAGTGCTGGTCCAAACAGAGCGATGTCCGGCGCCCCCTGGGCAACCAGGGTCTATCCCAACCCGACGTCTGGCTCATCCGGTGTGCCCTGAGAATGATACGTGCAACTCCTATCGGGATTTGTCGGCACATCGGGCGGCTTTGCTGGTCTTGTTTTACCATTGTCGAAATGTCTTGTAACCGGGATTCCGAGACTGACCGAGTCTTCCCGGGAGAAGGAATATCCTTCATTGACCATGAGAGCCTGTGATGGGCTAAGTTGGGACACCCCTGCAGGGTATAAACTTTCGAGAGCCGTGCCCATCGTTATGTGGCAGATGGGAATTATTTAATATTCGGTTGTAGAGAACTTGACACCAGATTCGAATTAAAACACATCAACCGCGTGTGTAGCCGTGATGGTCTCTTTTCGGCGGAGTCCAGGAAGTGAACACGGTCTTTGTGTTATGATTGTGCGTAAGTAGTTTCAGGATCACTTCTTGATCACTTCTAGCTTCTCGACCGTTCCATTGCTTCTCTTCTCACTCTTATTTGCGTATGTTAGCCACCATATTTGCTTAGTGCTCGCTGCAACTCCACCTCATTACCACTTCCTACCCATAAGCTTAAATAGTCTTGATCTTGCGGGTTTTGAGATTGGTGAGTCCTCATGACTCACCAGATACTATCACAAGAGTTGAAGGTGCCGATGATACCAGCGCAGGTGTAACCGATCTCAGATGGGAGCTCAACGAAGATCTTGGTCGTTGCTATGTTTCGTTTCATGTTGATCAGTAGTGGAGCCCAGTTGGGATGATCGGGGATCTAATAGTTGGGTTATCTTATTTTCTTTTCGCTTCATCCGTAGTCGGACTATATGTGTGCTTTGAATGATGTATGAATTATATGTTCATTGTGTGAAGTGGCAATTCTAAGCCAACTCTTTATCCCATTCTTGTTCATTACATGGGATTGTGTGAAGATGACCCTTCTTACAACAAAACCACCATGCAGTTATGTCTCTAAGTCGTGCTTCAACACGTGGGAGATATAGCCGCATCGTGGGTGTTACAGCTCATCCCCGATCCAACGGCCAGGTCAAGCGGGGCAACGGCTAATCCTGTCCGGCATTAGGCCGCGACTCATCAAGCCCCTCATCCGCTCATTCGGCAGCTGGCTTGAAGAGTTTCCGACCATCCTCTGGAGTCTCCGGACGATGCCAAACCGGTCAACCGGGTTGACCCTGTTCTTCCTCGTCTACAGAGTAGAAGCCGTCATCCCGACCGACATCGAGTTCGACTCACCACAAGTCCTAATGTACATAGAAGCCCAAGCCAAGGAAGCCCGCGAAGACGGCGTCGACCTACTCGAAAAAGCATGCCTCTTGGCTCTTAGCCGATCCGCCATCTATCAGCAAGGCTTGAGGCACTACCATAGCAAAAAGATCATGCCCCTCGTGTTCCACGAGGGAGACCTCGTCCTCCGGCTTGTCCAGCGGCAAGCCGGCCAGCACAAGTTGGCCTCCCCACAGGAGGGCCCCTTCATAGTCAGCAAAGTCCTCTGCGACTGCAACACCTACTACCTCATCGATGAACGCAAGCCGAACAAACAGAAGAGAGACACTGCCGGCGAAGAAACAAGCCGACCCTGGAATGCAGAACTACTCCGCCCATTTTAAAGTTAGCCGTATGCACGTATGTATCACTGCCTTTTCTAATTTAATGAAAGACAATGGGACCCCCGAAAGACACTGGGGGGCTACCTATTCCTATTAAGCTATCATGTCTCGCACATCCATTGTGATCTTCTGCCCTCCGCCACCGGGTCGGTCCGTCCGGCTCGGGGGCTAGCTGGCTTGACCGCAACCCGCCGTCCTCCTTAGTGCATCCCGACGTGTCCGAGTTACCGAGGCCCCCCACTTCGCCCCAAGCCGCAGTCCGGCTTTGGCTGCTGGCTGGCAAGAACCAAGGGCTAAAGCACCGGTATGCCAACAATTGCTAAGTTGGAACTGCCAAATCGGTCAATCCGGCCTCATCGCACTAAGTTGCCACATGACTGGTTGCACGCCGGCTTAGTGGGTGTTTCATTATGTTGACCAATACACCCTAGTGGGTGGGTGGACCTATCACTTAACAAGAATGCGAGAAAGATAAAAATAGGGCGGCTTTAGGAGGTTCCCGCGCCTGATTGCGCGGCTGCAGGCTCCTCCGTGGTGGCCTCCGGGTTCACTGAGGTGCCGGTATCGTCCAACCCAGCTTCATCATCCGTGTAGGCGCCCGACTCCTCGGAGCTGCCCACTGGATCGTCCAATGCCAAGCCAAAGTTGTCGGGTGGCACCGCCCCGCCGTCTTCGGTCCGCTCTACCTGGAACTCGTCATGCAAAGCATACGAGGCTAGGTAGCTGGCCCGTGCAGCGATCTGGCCCGCCTCTACCTGCAGTTGGGGCTCTGCGCCGTCTCGCTGGGCTGCCAGCTGGTCCAGGTTCAGGCCTGGATACTAGGACATGACAAACCTCAGCGCCAAGTCGGCGCCGGCACGGGCGGCAAAAACAAGCCACGCATGAAGCCACACTGGTCTGGCTTCTAGCCAGCATGCCAGCCGCGTGAAGGAGTTGGGCATGACCGTGCCCGTCCAGAGGGCCACCGCTATGCCCAACCCTACCTCGAAGAGCCTCGCCATTTGCTCATCCGGGGCCTATAGATGGTCCTTTGTTGCGTGCATGATCTTCGGGAAGGACCATGCGGCGTGTAGATCATCTTTGGCGCTTGCGTTCGCCTCGGTTGACCGGTGGTCGCGCACGACCTCGTCTGCCTTCTCCTGCATTTCCGGGAAGTACTTTGTCGGTCAGAGATGCAAGACAGTCAGCCACAAGATAAACAAAGCCGACTTCCCAATCCGATGAAACTAATGAAGAAGCACTTACTGGTGAAGGCCTCGTCTAGGTGCTGCGCTTCGACCAACATACCATGCCGCTCCAATTCCACGGAACTGTCGCATGCCTCAAGCACCTTTGAAAGATTGTGGATGTCTCCTAGAGGGGGGGGGGTGAAT
Source organism: Triticum aestivum (assembly GCF_018294505.1). NCBI lineage: Eukaryota > Viridiplantae > Streptophyta > Magnoliopsida > Poales > Poaceae > Triticum > Triticum aestivum. Next base: position 250,186,012 of record NC_057804.1, on the reverse strand, counting down.
AGGCACTTTGAAATAAGGGAATTATGGTTTAGGCTCGTACAAAAGAAGAATAAATCTAACGGTTAATTTGACAAGCACAAAACCTAAAACAACTAGGCTCACCTATATGCACCAACAACTTATGCTAAGCAAGATAAACAACTATGTGATAGCAAGATATATAACATGAAATACTACGGCTATCACAAAGTAAAGTGCATAAGTAAAAGGGCTCGGGTAAGAGATAACCAAGGCACGCGGAGACGACAATGTATCCTGAAGTTCACACCCTTGCGGATGCTAATCACCGTTTGGAGCGGTCTGGAGGCACAATGCTCCCCAAGAAGCCACTATGGCCACTGTAATCTCCTCACGCCCTTGCACAATGTAAGACGCCGTGATTCCACTAAGGGACCCTTGAGGGCGGTCATCGAACCCGTACAAATTGCAACCCTTGGGGGCGGTCACCGAACACGTACACTTTGGCAACCCTTGGGGGCAGTCACCGGTACCCGTCAAATTGCTCGGGGCGATATCCACAACCTAATTCGAGACCCCGACGCTTTCCCAGAGCTTTACAACACAATGATTGAGCTCCGAACACCACTAACCGTCTAGGGCGCCCAAGCACCCAAGAGAGACAAGCTCAAGGGTACCAAGCACCCAAGAGTAATATGCTTCTCAACTTGTAACTTCCACGTATCACAGTGGAGAGCTCAAACCGATGCACGAAATGCAATGGCAAGGGCACATAGAGTGCCCAAGTCCTTCTCTCCCAAATCCCACCAAAGCAACTAATGATAAGGAGGAAAATGGGAGGAAGAACAAGAAGGAGAACACCAAGAACTCCAAGATCTAGATCCAAGGGGTTCCCCTCACATAGAGGAGAAAGTGATTGGTGGAAATGTGGATCTAGATCTCCTATCCCCCCCCCCCCAAAACTAGCAAGAATCCGTAGAGCGATTGAGAGATAGCAAGCTCGAAGAAGGTCAACAATGGGGTAAGAACACGAGCTGAAAGGATAAGGTTCATTGGGGAAGAAGACCCCCTTTTATAGGTGGAAAAAAATCCAACTGTTATGCTCACAGTCCGCATAGAGCGGTACTACCGCTCGACCTCACGGTACTACCGCTAGGGGTAGCGGTACTACCTCAAAGGGTAGCGGTACTAAAAAAATACATCCGTGCCTACCACCGCTGGACTTGTGACGAGTTTTTGGTCTGGAGCGGAAGTAGCCACGGAAGTAGCCCCGGTAGTACCGCTCCCAAGAGTGGTAGTAAAAAATTACATCCCCTGCAAGCGGTAGTACCACTCCCACGAGCGGTAGTACCGCTGCAGCTTTTAAAAGGACACCAAAACTGGCACAACTTCTGCAAACGAACTCCGAATTCAACAAAACCAAGTTTGTTGGAAAGCTAGAGACAAGGGCTAACACAATTTTTATAGAACTAACAGTAATAAGGAAATTGGAAAAGTCCCATGAGAAAATGGTGAGAACCCTTCCTCGAATAAGACCGGTAAAACCTCCAACACCAAAAACGCAAAAGAAGAAGCATATGAAATCCGTTTTTGATGTACTAGAGCTTGTCACGAAGATAACCACATGATCTAAAACCTAAAAGTAAAATACAAGTAAGAATCAAGAAAGATGATGCAAGGATGCAATGGTTTGAGCTCTCGAAGAACGATACGATCAAGCTACTCACTTGGGAGCCCCCTTGATAGTACGGCTATCCATCCTATAACCCGGTCTCCAAACTGCCACCGTGACACCGGAAAAATAGAAAACCTATCATGGGCAAAACTTTGCCTTGCGCATGATCCACTTGAGCTATGATGATCTTGTCCTCCTCAAGATGGACCACCTTTCTTGATTGTGTTGGGTCGATGAAGACCAGATGATTGCTCCCCCATACTCCACCATGGGTGAGCCACTCTTCGGCACATCTATACAAGTCCATTGACACCAATGGACGACAAGCTTCAAGCACTTGATCTATTCGTGATGCTCCACTTGAACTTGCACACGGCAATCTTGATGACGATCACCACTTGATGTCATCCTCTCCATGGGTTGAGTGATATATTCCTCTTGAAGCAAGGCCATGAACACGTACCTAACCCCACATAGAACTCTCACATAGACCATGGGTTAGTACACAAAGCACAATGGACAATGCTTACCATACCATGGGATCACTTGATCCCTCTCGGTACATCTTCTATGCTTTGTGACTTGATCAAATTGATTCACTCTTGACTTAGTCTTGATCAACTTTGAATCTTTCCAACTCTCTTCATTTGGATGATGTCTTGAAGGTAAACATGAATGATCGCACAATCTTCTTCTTCAGGACATGCTTGCAATAAGCTCAACACTCACATGACCAATCTTTGGATAATTCCATAATAGCACCTTGGTCAACTCATAAACTCCTTGAAACCAACACATGGACTTCAAGAAAAGCCTATGGACAAATCCTTCAAATATAACTCAAGACAACCATTAGTCCATAGAGATTGTCATCAATTACGAAAACCAAACATGGGGGCACCACATGTTCTTTCAATCTCCCCCATTTTGGTAATTGATGACAATCAATTTCAAGAGAGTTTATGTAAGGAATTATGCATCACCATGCAATGTAACCATCAATAATGCATGCATAAGAGATGCAAATGCTCCTAGGAACAAACCAAAGCCAGAAGAGACAACTCTCTAAACTTCTCCACAAAACTCTCTGAAACTTCTCCCCCATTGGCATCGATTGCCAAAATGGGCGAAAAGCTTAGAAGGCCAATATAAATTTTGGTCCTCCATAAATTGTGTATTCCTTAACAAGAGAGTGGAATGCAATACACATATACAAAGGTAAATACCTGGAGGAACACAAACTATATTGAGGCACAAAGATTGCAAAAGAAGGTATGCCACAAAGACATAACAAGGAGAGACAGAAGCAATCAAGCAATCAAAAGATACCAATTGAAGCAAGAAATCAAATGATATCAATTGAACCAACTAGACCAAAGATCCTAGGAGCCACATGAATAAGATATTATGATACAAGCAAAGGAGTGTTCCAAAGAAACTAGAGAGGCTCGCCATGATTTGTGCACAATTTTTGTATTTGGATGCAAAGTGCACAAAATAGGATCATAGATCCCCCAAAATCAATAGAAACTTACACAAGTGCAAGTGAGCATATAGGAAACAAAGCATAGAACTTGCAACAAACACATGGTTGAGCAACATGTAAAAGAGGCAACTTAATAAAAGGCTCAACCAAAAAGATATGTGTGAGCCATGGAAAAGCACTTGAGAAGACTAATGTAAGGATGAGCATTAAGCATCAACATAGTCTTGGATAAATGAGATACAAGGTGCAAGACATGACCTTCCCCCCACACACAAGAAGCAAATGGATACACAAGCTTACTAAAAAGATAACAACAAAGCTTGCAACAACCCATGGTGAAGATAGAAGATGAAAGCCTCATCAAGACGAGGGATACCAATTAAGATGGAAAAAGCCTCGTAAAGATAAGAATGAGGAAAATAATCTTCACCACACAGGAGTGCATCAAGATGCAATGATATAAGACACACACTCAAGGAAAAATCTTTCACGGAGCCACCAAAGAAATAACATAAGAAAGACAAGGTGGATGTTAAAGAAAGGATATCATCTAAATATGCAAATTCTCACAAATGTATAAGATTCTAGGTAGACAAAATTGTGATATATATATACAAAGAAGGATGTACACCCGAAATAGTTACAACACGAAGGAACAAGATATCCAAAAGGAAGTCATACATATACCAATAAGATTTTTGCTTGGAAGCATAGCACATGGATCGATATGGTCTTATTGTATATAAATGAATTCCTACCACACAACTATCAAAGACATCACAACTAGCAACATGAGATCATCATTGAGATGCTTTGAGAATGGAAACATGTATCACAAGATGGAATGAATAGCATGCCAAGATGCAACCTACACAAGGTTGAATGCAAGAAAATAATGCATGAATAGATACTTGTTACCGAGATATCATTGGAAGGATGTAGAAGAAACCAATTGAAGGTAGTAGATAGTAGTTCATTGAGCATCCTAGCTTGACTCCAATAAGCTCATGGTGACACCACCTTCCTTATGAGTGAGCCGAGCATCCAATGCATCTCCAATTGTTCCTAGACCAACAACACAAAAAAAATGGTACCCAAACCCATTGGGACCAAAGAGTTAGAGAACCAACAATACATAGGACAAACTCCACATAGATATGTGCATATAGATATGAAAATGAATTTCATGCACATCTCATCAATTTGAGACTTGGTGGAGTTTCCCTATATATTGGGTCAAAGAAAGAAAGCATGCCAAAGAAACTACATGAAGTTAATATGCATGCTCAAGACTTTCAAGAACCGATACCAAATGACAAAGAAAATACAAGTGAAGAAAAGATACCAAATGAATAAATCATCACTTGGAGGATATCCATAATAGATACATCAAGGAATGAGATATCCATTGATACACACTAAATAAAAGATATCAAAGTCCCAAAAGAGAAGATGGTTCCAAACAAACCAAGCTCTCTACAAAGTTTCATGATGGCGCAAAGTACCAAAAAGAAACGACTTGCCTTCCACCAACACACACTTGATAATGATTGCAAGATGAGTGTTTTATAGAAAATAGGATAGCTCCCCCAAGACTAGTGCATTATAGAGAATTTGTATTTGAATACAAAATGCACAAGGTGGGATCACCACTTTCACTATATCTAGAAAACACTAGACAAGATCAAGAAATTAACAAGATCCACAAGTGGTATGGACGACAAAGGGAGTTGATACATTCCTTGGCAACAGAAAAAGCAATAAAAGCAAAAGCCAATGTAAAGATGATCAATAAATTCTACCACACAAGTGAGTACCAATTTTCAAAAGACAAGAAGTAAATGGAAATAAATCCCGGTGGTAGACAGCAAGGATATCCGACATCATCTTGACACCAAACCCATAAGCAACTTGCAAATTGTAGAGCTAACATGCCACCTAGGAACAAGATAATTTACAATATCAACTCTAGGTGACAATATCTCAAATGTACACATTTTCTAGGCTAGTAATATACACATAGCATATTACTCCCCATAATGTGATACCAATTAAAGATAAACAAGAGGCAAAATAAAGATCCAACAAGAGATAATTAATGGACAATTTAGAATTTGAATTTATCATGAGTAGACATACCACATAGCGACTAGATAATCTTGTAATATCAATACTAGTTGGTATTCCTCATGTACACACATTTATAGGATTGTGAAGTGCATAAAGCACATCACTCCCCCAAAATGGGATGTTCTATTAATCTCTCACAATAGCCAACTAAGATACAAACAAGATTCACAAAGGCTCAACGTACGACACACATGTACATGATGTGCAAACCAACTTACACAAACTTGATTACTCAAGATAATAAATTTGGAGACACAACATATACAAACACATGCAAGGAACAAAACCGAAACATGCAAAGGGGCAAGTAACTTTCAATGTAAACAATTTAAGTACAAGTTACCGAAAGGAGGCACATTGGATATAGTATAGAAACTTGATAACCCAATTAACTTGGCTTGAGACAATAAGAATGATGAAGTCCCCTTAATTCTTCATAATGTAGCCAAGTCTCCAATGCCCTCCAACAACACCTATTGATCAAGTTTGAGATAGTTGGTCCCCGACCAAGTTGGGTCCTAAAAGATTAGTCACAATAGGCTTGGCTACCCAAATGGTTCTTTTCTTGACACCACTTTGAGTACCAACAACTTTGGCAAACACATTGCCAACCTTATCCTTCCCAAGAGAATAGATATCATCAATAATAATTGGGTTGGATGAGTTACCACTAGTGCATGAAGAAGCGAGGTGACCTTTCTCACGACATAGGTAGCAACATCTACTCTTCACTTTCTTCTCACTTGATTTCTCAACTTGAGAAGCATTAGCTTGAGTTTTCTTGGGAAGAGGCCTTTCTTCAACATGAGGTTGAGCTTGAGAGTGAACTTGTGGCGCTTACCTTGTTGCTTGAAACTAATGGGCTTCTTCTTCAATGGGCAAGATCTAACATGATGCCCTTCTACTTTGCACTTGAAGCAACCAATCTTGGCTGAATTCTTGACTTGTTCTTGGCCCTTCTTTTTGTTCATCTTGGACTTTTTCTTCTTATTGGAGTTGAATCCAAGTCCACCTTTGTCATTGGGGGATTTTTGCACACTCAAGATATTGTTGAGTGTGAATTTCCCTTCATGACTCTTTTCTAGGTCTTTCTTCAAAGAAGTGACTTGGGCCTTGAGCTCTTTGGTTTCCTCTACATGGTTAGTCTCAACACAAGTACTATAGGAAGTATAAGCTTCATCATTAGAGAAACAAGGCAAGGAAAGCAATTCATCACGAGATGTACCAACATTGTGAGTAGATGAATTACAAGGACTAGCACATGGCAATATGGCATTTTGACTAGAAATAGTGCTAGTATCCACATGAGGCTCACTAGATGTTACCTTAGCAATCATGGCCTCATGAGCTATATTTAGCACATTATGAGATACTAGAAGATCATCATGAGAGCTTGAGAGCTTTTCATGACATTCTTACAATTTCTCATAATTGCTAGATAGCAACTCAAGTTGAGCCCTTAGCTCAACATTCTCCTTCAAAGTGGATGCTTCACTAGAAATAGAGTTAGTAGCACAAGCATCATCAATAATAGCAAGAGGAGAACCAACTTGGCAAGCTCTTTTGAATATGAAGATTTAAGTTGTGCATGAGACTCGGTGAGTTTGATGAGGTCACTCTTAATGACCCTTGAGCCATTTTCGAGGTGCCCAAAGTCCTCAAGGAGTTTAACATGCACAACTTCAAGCTTCTCATTTTTAGTTTCAAAATCATTGGCCACCTCAAGAGCTCTATCATGTGATTCCTTCACTCTAGATAATTCTAGAGCAAAAGTATCCTCAAGAGATTCTTTGGTGGTTTGTTCAAGTTCAAGAGCTTGAGAGAGGTCCGCAATCTCATTAGCATAATCACGCTCATGACCTTCCATTTTCTCAATGATGACCTCATGCTCCTTGAGATGAGATTCCAACTCCTCAATATATTTCTTGCCCTTAATGGCAATAGACATGATTTCCATGAAGTTGGAACAAGCAATTTTATTCTTATGAAGAGCTTTAAAAATCATTTCTCCCTTAATTTTTAAGGGAGCAACATTATCATTCTCTTCATCATTGTCACGCCCAATATGCAACCCTATCCTAAGCGAACTCGAAGATCCCACCAAGTTTAGAAGCGCATATCGAAGACGCTGTTGCAAGGTGGATATCACTACATCGTACCATTACATAATAGTTGGGGATACATACAAGACATGCAATGGCACATAAATACAACAACATCATACATAAGAGCAACATCCGACTACGGATGAAACACAAATAGAAACTCAAACGACATCCACCCTACTAGCCTAGGATGCCGACCAGGAACCTAACTCCTGAACGAAGAAGAAGCAGAAGAAGAACTCCAAGAAAAGCATACATCGCTCTCATGTCAGATCATCCCATTACCTGTACTTGCAACTGATGTTGTAGTAACCTGTGAGCCACGTGGACTCAGCAATCCCATTACCATGGGTATCAAGACTAGCAAAGCTTAAAGGGTATGGAAAAGGATAAGTGGTGAGGTTGCAGTAGCGACTAAGCATGATATGGTGGCTAACTTACGAATACAAGAATAAGATGAGAAGCTACGCAAACAATCGCAAACTAGTAATGATCAAGAAGTGATCCTGAACTACTTACATTTAAACATAACCCCACTGTGTTATCTTCTCGACCCACTCGAAAAGAGACCGTCACGGTTACGCACACAGTTGGTGTATTTTAATTCGAATCTGGTGTCAAGTTATCTACTACCGGACATTAAAAATTCCCATCTACCATATAACCGCGGGCATGGCTTTCGAAATATTAAACCCTACAGGGGTGTCCCAACTTAGCCCATGACAAGCTAACGATCCGCTGAGACAATCCTCCATCGCGGGACATCCGATCAGATCGGGATCCTGGTGCACAAGACATTTCGATAATGGTAAAATAAGTCCAGCAAGACCTCCCGGCATGCCGACACCCTGATAGTAGCCACGTGTATCTCGTCTTAGGCCACGTCCGGATGAGCATAGCGTACAACAACTGAGACCCAAGTTTCCTCGGGGAAAGCCGCACACGACTCTAGTTGGGACCAACACGATCAACACCAGCCCCCTTTTATTATGTAGAATTACTCCTCGGGTAGCGCTAACTCCCTATGTGTCAAATTTAATAACAAGTTTAGTTATTATGTTGGGCAAATGGTAAAACCAATGTTGGGCCTTCAAGAGGGGCCCATAAACCCACACCATGTTAGGGACGCAAAATGAAGGAACATGTCACATCCCTAGCTTCTGGCATTGCTCTAGGCTAGCTTCATGTGTGCATCATGTCTATATTTTTTGAAACTTGAATTGAGGAATATTGGAAGCCTCAAAACCCTAAATAAAAGAGGGGCAAAAACCCCTAAAATCTCATTCATTGTTCCAAAATGCTCCTCTTAGATGTTTAATATTTTTGGCAAGGGTTTTGATCTAAACCAAAAATAATGAACATTTTAAAAGGATTTATTTTTGGGACTTTGAATTTAAATCTTTAGCTATTTGAATTTGAATTATATTCATATAATTAGAATATAATTTCAAATACCCCTGAAATATTTTATGAGCTTTGGAAAAGTCCATCTAGCAATATAAAAATATTCAGAGGAGCTTTGGCATTGTTTGAATTATTATTTTTAATTCAAACAGTGGCAAAAGAATTAATTAAAAGAAAAACAGAACAGAAATAAAAAAAAGAGAGAAGAAGTACCTGGCCTCACCGTGCAGCCCAGCCGGCCCAGCTCCCCCACCAGCGCGGCCCAGCCCACCTTCCCCCCCCCCTTGTCCTCTTCTTCCTCTGCCAGAAGGCAGAGGCGAGGCGTGGCGCGCGCCCGAGCGCCCCGGCCACCTCCTGCTTCGCGCTGGAGGCCGCCCTTCGTCCTAATTCGCGCCACGACGACGCCCCGTGTCCCCTCTCTCCTTTCCCTCACTCGCTGCATCCCCTCTCCCTCCTCTGTTTCTCTCCCTCGCGACCACCGAGCGTGCCCGTCGCCGCCGTTCGCTGCCACCTTGGCCACCGACCACCCCTCGCCCTGCCGATGAGTCCAGAGGCTCCGCCTCGACGCCCTCACCCTCTCCATTGAGCTACACCCCGCCGGGAGGCCTGCTCCACCGTCACTGCCATCGTCTTCAACCTCGGGCATCCGAGATGCCGCCGGCCGATTCGTCTGCCCCAGGTCGTCAACGAGCAAGCCGAACCCCTCCTCGTGATCACTGTGAGCTCCTACGTCGATTACCCCTCTTCCCCGGCCTCTCCACGCTCCCTAGCCACGGCTCCACCTCCGGCCGAAGCTCTGCTCCGCCATGGCCGCAGCTCGCGCGCTCCCCGTGCTCCGCTCGTTACTCCCCTGCAATAGGCGTGCTCCGGAGCGCCTCCCCTCGTCGCTGCCTTGCTCAGACCCCTCGCCTGTGAGCCCTAGCCGCAACGCCGCACCTCACCGAGCTCCGGCCGCCGCTAAAGGTCGTCGCCGACCACTCTCCGGCCACTCCCCGGCCGCGCCACCACCCTGGTTGGATGCGGACGAGCGTCCGCATCCCGTAGCCGTGCTCCGCGCGCCAAACGGCGCTCTGTAGGCCATTTCCGAGCCCTCCGCCGCGTCTGGACTCGCCGGCGGCTAAACGCCGGCGCCCGCTGACCCGCTGACCGGCGTGGGTTGACCCACTGCCCGGTTTGACCTCCCCCTCTCCCCACTGACATGCGGGCCCCGCCCGGCTAATTAGGCTAGGATTAGTATTAACTAAATATTAGTTAATTTAATAGACACTGACAGCAGGGCCCCACCTGTCATTGACACTAAACAGCTCTGGGTCACTGACCAGTGGACCCCACTGGTCAGGTTTGACCTGGACCAGCCCGTTGACCCGCTGACGTCATAGTGACGCAATGCTGACGCAATAAGTGTTTTCTGGATTTAATTTAATTCTGAAATTCCAGAAAATAGCTAAAACTTCAATAAATCATAGAAAATTAACCGTAACTCCAAATTAAATAAATTATATATGAAAAATTATCAGAAAAATTCAAGGAATCCATCTGTACCATTTTCATGCATGTTAGAACAACTTATCACTACTGTTTAGAGCAAATGAAGTGAATGACATTTAATTAATCACATATGGAGTTTGAATTTGAATCTTGTATTCAAACCAACTTCATTTAATCTGTTGCTAGTCGCATTAGCCCAAAACACATTCATATTGCCATGTCATAGCATGCATCATATTGTGCATTGCATTGATTGTATTTCTTCTTTGTTGCCGGTATTTGTCCCCTCTCGATAGACGATGATACCGATGATGTGATCGTTGACACTAATGAAGACTCAATGTTATCTTCAGAAGTGCCAGGCAAGCAAAACCCCCTTGTTCATTCCGATACAATCCTACTCTCTCGCCCCTGCTCTCTTTTAATGCATTAGGACAACACCGATTTATCTGTTACTTGCTGCGGTAGCTGAACCCCTTTATCCTTTGCATGACCTGTCATTGCCACAGTAAATAGATGAAACCCACTAGCATGAGTAGGAGTTGTTTGAGCCCTGTTGTGCCTACTCATTCATGCTTGTTTGTCATGCCTGCTACTGCTTAGAGTTGAGTCAGGTCTGATTCATCGGGGATGAATCAGAGGCGTGTGAACATGTCCTACTGTGTGTGAGCTAAGTGTGTGAACACGATTTGGTAAAGGTAGCGGTGAGAGGCCATGTAGGAGTACATGGTGGGTTGTCTCATTGTAGCCGTCCTCAGGAACTGAGTTCTGTGTTTGTGATCCATGATTCAGCTACTACCATACATTGGGCCCTGAAATATGACCCCGCTCGACTTCTTATTCACCCTTGTCCTCTGTCCAGGAGTTGCAAGTAGTTTCTGGTGTTTGTAGTATGCTGGAGGCCGTGGACAGCGCTGACCGTAGGGGTGGGCTGTGATGCGGTAGGCACGTGGCCGGGTAAACCGGGCGCCCGTTTGGTGTCACGGAACCCTGTTCACATCGTTTGGGGCTGTGAGCGAAACTCCGGCCGGATCTCCTCATGGATGGAACCCGAATAGGCGATAAACCTGGACTAGAGACTTGAGTGTTTAGGTAGGTCGTGGTCTACACCCACGTCGGCTTTCGCTTGAAGTCTGCCGAGCACATGTCGTGTGCAGACGCTAAGTGGTGGAAACATGTATGAAGAAGTACACCCCTGCAGGGTTAATATCATCTATTCGAATAGCCGTGTCCGCGGAAAAGGACTTCTGGATTACTTATATCAGTTCATAGACAAGTGAAGGTGGATACTTTAAAATGCGCAAGATAAGCGTGAGTGCTATGGATGGCGTTCTCGTAGGGAGACGGGAGCGGATCCATAGTGGTGTATTGATATGGTGAATATGTGGACTCGTGTGCGCCACCTCAAAAGAGTTACTTGCAGTCGTAGTTCAGGATAGCCACCGAGTCAAAGCTGGCTTGCTGCAGTTAAACCCCACCACCCCCTTTGTTGATAATGATGCATATGTAGATAGTTCTGATGTAAGTCTTGCTGGGTACATTTGTACTCACGTTTGCCTATTTTATGTTTTTGCAGAGAGACTTCAGTCTCACTAGTAATTCCGTGTGGTCTTCGACGTTTAGCTTGTTACCTCAGCTACGATCTTGTGCCCCGGCAGGATCTGGTAGATAGTCAGGCTTCTCAGCCTTTTCATTTATAGTTGTCTGTACTCAGACATGATAGCTTCCGCTTGTGCTTTGACTTGTATGCTCTGAGTGTTGGGTCACGAGACCCATGTTTGTAATATCTCGCTCCTCGGAGCCTATTGAATAAACTACTTGAGTAGTAGAGTCATTTTGTGATGCCATGTTGTATTGCACATATCGAGCATATTGTGTGTATGTTATTGAAATGCTTGGTATGTGTGGGATCTGACCATCTAGTTGTTTATCTTTAGTAGCCTCTCTTACCGGGAAATGTCTCCTAGTGTTTCCACTGAGCCATGGTAGCTTGCTACTGCTCCGGAACACTTAGGCTGGCCGGCATGTGTCCTTCTTCGTTCCTGTGTCTGTCCCTTCGGGGAAATGTCACGCTTTGAGTACCGGAGTCCTGTTAGCCCGCTACAGCCCGGTTTACCGGAGTCCTGCTAGCCCAGTGCTACAGCCCGGACCCACTTGCTGATGACCGACACGTTCGAAGCTGGGTCATGGATGCCTGTCCCTGTAAGTCTGTGCCACTTTGGGTTTACGACTAGTCATGTCAGCCCGGGCTCCTTATCATATGGATGCTAGCGACACTATCATATACGTGAGCCAAAAGGCGCAAACGGTCCCGGGCAAAGGTAAGGCGACACCCGTGGGGATACCGTGCGTGAGGTCGCAAAGTGATATGAGGTGTTACCGGCTAGATCGATGTGACATCGAGTCGGGGTCCTGACAGCGTTGGTATCAGAGCTTGACTGCCTGTAGGATTACCAAGCCAAACTGGTCGAAGTTGAGTTTAGAAATTCTTTAGTTATATAAGGGAATTGATTGTGGGATGGAACGTAAGGCTCTTTTTACTCCTTATACCTTATGCCCTTCTGATCTGAGTCATCATCTTATCTTCTACGGGGATTAAGAACTAGGATATCTCTTCTTTCTATCAGGATCACGTGTTACTAATCCGTAGACTTATAAGATTGTTGGATTAAGCCTCAGTTCAGTTCCTACTATTTCTGTATGTTAACTGTTGATCTCGAACCCTTGATATTGTGCTTCTGAGTGGTTATGCCACCATTTTTGTGAATGTCTCAAATCTTTTCTGAGCATTTACAGCCGTTATGCTGTCCGAGTCATCCCAGGTTTCTAAATAGTCCGATGCATTTGCAAATCCCTTCCTTCTGTTTCCGATGTTCCCATGGGCCAGATTAACCACACTAATCAGTGAGTTGAGGTACTTCGTTACCTTGACATATATGTTGGAGATATTATTGTGGCCCTAGGTGTTTAGGGAGTCATCTAGTAATTTAGCCATGATTTGTGTTCCCAGTGTGATGATTCTGGCCATCATTCTCGAAAGCATCCCGTGATGCTACTTAGTAGTAGGTATTCTACTCCTTGGGCTTTGAACCCGAGATTCACTCTACTTACTTCATGTTGATAGTGTTTGCTAGTTCCTTTAGGATATTAGTAACCTTTGCGATAGTCCTTAAAGTCCGTGGTATCTTCTTCTTCCAAATACCATGAACTACTTATGGCAGAAGTTCCTCGTTGAACTGAAATATCACAACAGGATTATTCTTGATGAGTTCTCCGTTATATATATTGTGACTCTGCCAGTTCTACTTTTCTGCATGGGTTATCCGGAAGAAACATGTGGAATTCGTCCGACATGCTAAACCATGCATCCACAACTCAGAAAATCATATGTTCCTTGAGTTGTCTCTCTTTAGTTGCATTCTGACCCTCGTCTATCAATTGATAGCCAGGAGTATGCGTGCGTTCGTTTATCGATGCCTATTACTCTTGTGGTCCGTCAAGCCATTCTATCGCAGAATGACTAGGAGAAACAAACTCCAGTACCTCTTCCATATCCAGGATTGGGTCAGAGAAGTTGTGCTCCGCAGATCAAATTGCTAATCCAGCTTTCGTTCTGTTCTACCTTGGAGTATTACCATCTTTAAATCGGGATTGTTATAGGAATTGCACCCCATCCTATGAACTCCTGGTACAGTGATACTTCTTGCCATCATTAGTCATTCCTCGGTCTTCGTGTTGATGCAACCGGAATACCGACAAATGAATTGTGATGTGTGAAATCAATACGCCTAGCAACCTCGTTGCTGGGTAGTTAAAGGACAATAATTTTATTCTTAGTGTGTTGGTTATTGAATCATCATTCTAAGATTGATCGTGCTACCTAGTCCTTATTTCCTGGTGCACTCTTTGATTGATGAGTTAGGATTTTGTCAAGTCCTCGCTCATTTGATCATATCATCTTGCCCTGAAAAGCAAGATTGTTCTCGAGCTTAGTAACATACCGGTGGTTCGTGATTTTCCGAATATCTTCTCGGAAGTATTACCAGGTTGTCACCTGACTGCTATGTTGAGCTCGTGATCAAGTCGGGTTCTTGTGAACCACCCTTTCTCCAAGAATCTGTGATGGATATCCCGGAGCTAGTTGGTTAAGCTAGACAACAACTTGGAGAGTTGGAAGATAAAAGCTTGTCTGACTTAGTTCATGTTAAGGGATATCTTTCTGTGTATGTGTGTGTGTTGAAGAAAGATGATATCTTCATTAATTGGTCCTTGTGATCAGTTGTTGGACCTATTGTCTTACCCCATCTATAATTTGAGTATGGGCTATCATCCAATCAGACCAGAACCAACGATATTCGTAATGTTGTCTTATTCGTGGTTGATCCCTCGAGCATACACCCTTACATCTTTGGCCTGACCAATGCTATCACTTGTTCACTTAACTATGGAATTCCTTTTAAAAGGAAACCTAGATGAATTGTTGTTGAGCCCATTGACAACATCCTTATCTCCTCCATGATTTTGTTGAACATTAAGCTAGTGTTGGAAACTTTTGAAAGCATTTGTTCATGCTAGCTCATGAAGCATATGTTTGGATGAAGAAGTGACTTCCTCCAGTCCATGTGCATTTGATGCAAGTTGCCGCCGTGGATTCGAGAAAGTCAATGTTGTTTCCTTTGGAATCATCCCAAGTCAGTCATGCATACGTGCGAAGTATTCTGTGGTCTGGAGATTTGCAACCTCCATTCTATATGTATATCCTAGCACACCAAGCCACTGATTGAGTTGTTCAAAGATAAAGGAGTCTGTCCAAGGTGAACTCTTTGGACTTCCACGCGTGGAGACTTCGATGTCCTTAATGATGGTTTCCCCTCCTGAACTCGGTAGTGTTTTATTATAAGACTACCACGTGGTCATGTTTGTCTGGGACAGCGTGTTCACATGTTGTAGCAGAACCAGCTCATGTTTTGGAGCTTACTATCGTAGCTCACTCCCCGAGAATCCCGCAACATTATCTCGTCGATTTGCGTTGCAAACTTTCATTTTTCTTTCTAGACTTGATGAGTCTGGGATATCCTGACACCAACCAGATCTGAATCTCAGGCAGATATGATGGTTTGGAACATTTCCCAAGAACTATAATATTGGTCCCTCGATAACCGGTAAAGTGGATGTCGAGGCCAGCACCACCCAGCCGAGAGACCTATTATTGTAGTATCTTGATTAAAGAAGTTGGCCACCTTCCTATAAGGATTTCGTAGGGTTTACCTCCCTAGTTGTTCCTTATGGATTCTTGTGTTCCCGAAGTCCGACCTTTTACTTGATGTTCTAGATATCAAACCATATCTATGAATGGGTTACACTAGCACATCAAGGAGAACATTAGAAGCGGAGTGCTAAATGTCTCTCGGTCGATCATCCAGATTTTATTTCCTTGGCCCCGCCAAGGGTGAAATCTGAGAAGGTGTTATCTTCCTTTGCATCTGCATCCTCCATCACCATTCATCATGGTAGTAAGTTGTGTTATCGGACCCTTGACACGGATGTTGGTAAAACCTTGATGATTATGGAATTGCTCAAGTTCTTGAGAGCACGCACAAGCGTTAGGTGTTATCGCCGGCACTAACCGGGATTGCTCCTAGTCTCGTCGGTTATGCTATAACCACTTCCACAGTGAATTCACTCTTTATTGTTGGGTTCTTCCCCAGTTACCAGAATCATTCCCAGCATTTGCATTTTGTTCCCAGCTTGCACCGCCAAAGTGCCATTCTACCATGGGTCTCTTCCACCTCCGGTGATAAGCAAATTCATCCATTACGTTGTCTTCAACAAGGTAATCCACATCATCCAAGTCCGAGTATGCCATTCTACAGACCCCCTCCAAACGATCGTTGTGAATTGCCTTAGGCTGGTTTAAAGAGTTTCAATGATCTTTGAATCAAAAGTAATTCTTTTTGCCACTTAAGGGGATATCTCTACGAGTCACCTTCCCTAAGGTGTATCGTTATGGTTTCATGGCAACTCAACTCCTCGCTACGTTGACAATCGTTTGCCACCCTCTTAAGCGTGAAATTGTTGTCTACCTAGTGAACCTTCGTCATCCGTTTCTTTCCACCCCTCTTGATGTGTATCTCGTGTCTCAACCCGAGAGATGGTCCTATGTCTCGTTCCGTGAGTTGTTCGATCTTCGAGAAGATCGACCCTTCTAGAGTCTCTTTCCCTCCAGGTCATGTTGGCAGGATTTCTCAGAGCAAGACGACAAGACAAAGATGGTGATCGAATCAACGTTTCTATGAAGTGCAACCTGGATCGTGAAGATTATACTAGTTGTGTTTACCTTTCACCTTACCCTACGCTTGAATCTCGAGACGAGATTCTTGTTTAGTGGGGGTGAGTTGTCACATCCCTAGCTTCTGGCATTGCTCTAGGCTAGCTTCATGTGTGCATCATGTCTATATTTTTTGAAACTTGAATTGAGGAATATTGGAAGCCTCAAAACCCTAAATAAAAGAGGGGCAAAAACCCCTAAAATCTCATTCATTGTTCCAAAATGCTCCTCTTAGATGTTTAATATTTTTGGCAAGGGTTTTGATCTAAACCAAAAATAATGAACATTTTAAAAGGATTTATTTTTGGGACTTTGAATTTAAATCTTTAGCTATTTGAATTTGAATTATATTCATATAATTAGAATATAATTTCAAATACCCCTGAAATATTTTATGAGCTTTGGAAAAGTCCATCTAGCAATATAAAAATATTCAGAGGAGCTTTGGCATTGTTTGAATTATTATTTTTAATTCAAACAGTGGCAAAAGAATTAATTAAAAGAAAAACAGAACAGAAATAAAAAAAGAGAGAAGAAGTACCTGGCCTCACCGTGCAGCCCAGCCGGCCCAGCTCCCCCACCAGCGCGGCCCAGCCCACCTTCCCCCCCCCCCTTGTCCTCTTCTTCCTCTGCCAGAAGGCAGAGGCGAGGCGTGGCGCGCGCCCGAGCGCCCCGGCCACCTCCTGCTTCGCGCTGGAGGCCGCCCTTCGTCCTAATTCGCGCCACGACGACGCCCCGTGTCCCCTCTCTCCTTTCCCTCACTCGCTGCATCCCCTCTCCCTCCTCTGTTTCTCTCCCTCGCGACCACCGAGCGTGCCCGTCGCCGCCGTTCGCTGCCACCTTGGCCACCGACCACCCCTCGCCCTGCCGATGAGTCCAGAGGCTCCGCCTCGACGCCCTCACCCTCTCCATTGAGCTACACCCCGCCGGGAGGCCTGCTCCACCGTCACTGCCATCGTCTTCAACCTCGGGCATCCGAGATGCCGCCGGCCGATTCGTCTGCCCCAGGTCGTCAACGAGCAAGCCGAACCCCTCCTCGTGATCACTGTGAGCTCCTACGTCGATTACCCCTCTTCCCCGGCCTCTCCACGCTCCCTAGCCACGGCTCCACCTCCGGCCGAAGCTCTGCTCCGCCATGGCCGCAGCTCGCGCGCTCCCCGTGCTCCGCTCGTTACTCCCCTGCAATAGGCGTGCTCCGGAGCGCCTCCCCTCGTCGCTGCCTTGCTCAGACCCCTCGCCTGTGAGCCCTAGCCGCAACGCCGCACCTCACCGAGCTCCGGCCGCCGCTAAAGGTCGTCGCCGACCACTCTCCGGCCACTCCCCGGCCGCGCCACCACCCTGGTTGGATGCGGACGAGCGTCCGCATCCCGTAGCCGTGCTCCGCGCGCCAAACGGCGCTCTGTAGGCCATTTCCGAGCCCTCCGCCGCGTCTGGACTCGCCGGCGGCTAAACGCCGGCGCCCGCTGACCCGCTGACCGGCGTGGGTTGACCCACTGCCCGGTTTGACCTCCCCCTCTCCCCACTGACATGCGGGCCCCGCCCGGCTAATTAGGCTAGGATTAGTATTAACTAAATATTAGTTAATTTAATAGACACTGACAGCAGGGCCCCACCTGTCATTGACACTAAACAGCTCTGGGTCACTGACCAGTGGACCCCACTGGTCAGGTTTGACCTGGACCAGCCCGTTGACCCGCTGACGTCATAGTGACGCAATGCTGACGCAATAAGTGTTTTCTGGATTTAATTTAATTCTGAAATTCCAGAAAATAGCTAAAACTTCAATAAATCATAGAAAATTAACCGTAACTCCAAATTAAATAAATTATATATGAAAAATTATCAGAAAAATTCAAGGAATCCATCTGTACCATTTTCATGCATGTTAGAACAACTTATCACTACTGTTTAGGGCAAATGAAGTGAATGACATTTAATTAATCACATATGGAGTTTGAATTTGAATCTTGTATTCAAACCAACTTCATTTAATCTGTTGCTAGTCGCATTAGCCCAAAACACATTCATATTGCCATGTCATAGCATGCATCATATTGTGCATTGCATTGATTGTATTTCTTCTTGTTGCCGGTATTGTTCCCTCTCGATAGACGTGATACCGATGATGTGATCGTTGACACTGATGAAGACTCAATGTTATCTTCAGAAGTGCCAGGCAAGCAAAACCCCCTTGTTCATTCCGATACAATCCTACTCTCTCGCCCCTGCTCTCTTTTAATGCATTAGGACAACACCGATTTATCTGTTACTTGCTGCGGTAGCTGAACCCCTTTATCCTTTGCATGACCTGTCATTGCCACAGTAAATAGATGAAACCCACTAGCATGAGTAGGAGTTGTTTGAGCCCTGTTGTGCCTACTCATTCATGTTTGTTTGTCATGCCTGCTACTGCTTAGAGTTGAGTCAGGTCTGATTCATCGGGGATGAATCAGAGGCGTGTGAACATGTCCTACTGTGTGTGAGCTAAGTGTGTGAACACGATTTGGTAAAGGTAGCGGTGAGAGGCCATGTAGGAGTACATGGTGGGTTGTCTCATTGTAGCCGTCCTCAGGAACTGAGTTCTGTGTTTGTGATCCATGATTCAGCTACTACCATACATTGGGCCCTGAAATATGACCCCGCTCGACTTCTTATTCACCCTTGTCCTCTGTCCAGGAGTTGCAAGTAGTTTCTGGTGTTTGTAGTATGCTGGAGGCCGTGGACAGCGCTGACCGTAGGGGTGGGCTGTGATGCGGTAGGCACGTGGCCGGGTAAACCGGGCGCCCGTTTGGTGTCACGGAACCCTGTTCACATCGTTTGGGGCTGTGAGCGAAACTCCGGCCGGATCTCCTCATGGATGGAACCCGAATAGGCGATAAACCTGGACTAGAGACTTGAGTGTTTAGGTAGGTCGTGGTCTACACCCACGTCGGCTTTCGCTTGAAGTCTGCCGAGCACATGTCGTGTGCAGACGCTAAGTGGTGGAAACATGTATGAAGAAGTACACCCCTGCAGGGTTAATATCATCTATTCGAATAGCCGTGTCCGCGGAAAAGGACTTCTGGATTACTTATATCAGTTCATAGACAAGTGAAAGTGGATACTTTAAAATGCGCAAGATAAGCGTGAGTGCTATGGATGGCGTTCTCGTAGGGAGACGGGAGCGGATCCATAGTGGTGTATTGATATGGTGAATATGTGGACTCGTGTGCGCCACCTCAAAAGAGTTACTTGCAGTCGTAGTTCAGGATAGCCACCGAGTCAAAGCTGGCTTGCTGCAGTTAAACCCCACCACCCCCCTTTGTTGATAATGATGCATATGTAGATAGTTCTGATGTAAGTCTTGCTGGGTACATTTGTACTCACGTTTGCCTATTTTATGTTTTTGCAGAGAGACTTCAGTCTCACTAGTAATTCCGTGTGGTCTTCGACGTTTAGCTTGTTACCTCAGCTACGATCTTGTGCCCCGGCAGGATCTGGTAGATAGTCAGGCTTCTCAACCTTTTCATTTATAGTTGTCTGTACTCAGACATGATAGCTTCCGCTTGTGCTTTGACTTGTATGCTCTGAGTGTTGGGTCACGAGACCCATGTTTGTAATATCTCGCTCCTCGGAGCCTATTGAATAAACTACTTGAGTAGTAGAGTCATTTTGTGATGCCATGTTGTATTGCACATATCGAGCATATTGTGTGTATGTTATTGAAATGCTTGGTATGTGTGGGATCTGACCATCTAGTTGTTTATCTTTAGTAGCCTCTCTTACCGGGAAATGTCTCCTAGTGTTTCCACTGAGCCATGGTAGCTTGCTACTGCTCCGGAACACTTAGGCTGGCCGGCATGTGTCCTTCTTCGTTCCTGTGTCTGTCCCTTCGGGGAAATGTCACGCGATGAATACCGGAGTCCTGTTAGCCCGCTACAGCCCGGTTCACCGGAGTCCTGCTAGCCCAGTGCTACAGCCTGGATTCACTTGCTGATGACCGACACGTTCGAAGCTGGGTCATGGATGCCTGTCCCTGTAAGTCTGTGCCACTTTGGGTTTACGACTAGTCATGTCAGCCCGGGCTCCTTATCATATGGATGCTAGCGACACTATCATATACGTGAGCCAAAAGGCGCAAACGGTCCCGGGCAAAGGTAAGGCGACACCCGTGGGGATACCGTGCGTGAGGTCGCAAAGTGATATGAGGTGTTACCGGCTAGATCGATGTGACATCGAGTCGGGGTCCTGACAGAACATAACACCGGTATGACAGAAACTAGGGTGGCAAGAGTGGAACAAAACACGAGGCATAAGGCTGAGCCTTCCACCCTTTACCAAGTATATAGATGCATTAATTAAATAAGATATATTGTGATATCCCGAGATAAACATGTTCCAACATGGAGCAATCTTCAACCTCACCTGCAACTAGCAACACTATAAGAGGGGCTGAGCAAAGCGGTAACATAGCCAAACAACGGTTTGCTAGGAAGGGTGAAAAAGGTTAGAGGCTGACATGGCAATTTGGGAGGCTTGATAAACAAGTGGTAGGAAGCGCGACATAGCGATAACATCGAGACAACTAGCATAGCAATGATAGTAGTGAGATCCAGGGTACGGTCATCTTGCCTAAAATACCGCTAGGAATAAGTACGAGTCGATGAAGAAGACGAACGGGCGTAGATGAACCAAGCGTAGTTGAACGAATCCTCACGATCGCAATGAAACAGGAACTATCGAGAAGAAGCACAACCGGAAAGAAGCAAACAACATGGTAAAAACACAACACATAAACAAGGCATGATGCTCAACTAATTATGATACATGATAAGTATATATGATGTTACTCATGGCAAGAGATGAAACACTCAAGAGCACACATCAAAGCAAGTCTAAATGAGGCTGGAAACAACATATAACAATTCCAGTAAGTCCTCATATGCAACTTTCAAAATTGTTCTAGATCTGAAGAACTCATTATGTTCAATTTGTTAACCAGCAAGTTAAGATGCACCAAGATGATCTACACGGAATTGTAGTCAAGTTACATATAAAGTTCATTTAATTCGGAGCGACGACCTAGAATATATGAGCAAAACAAGTTAAACATGGCATTGATGCAAAAGCAAGCAAAAAACAATCACAAACACTCCAAAACAAGGATGTAACAAGATAATATGAATCTACATGCAATTCTAAGCAAGTTTCATATAGAGCATGCTCAAAACGGAGCAACAGTGCAACACATACACTCCAAACAAGTTATGACAACAATCTGCCCAAAACAGCAACTAGGCACTTTGCAAACATCAAAACCAGAAGCTACAGGAATCATATGAGCATAAACTCGACATGCACTTCATGTACAGATAACATACTTCAAATATCAGTAAGTTTCATGTTCATAGGCATCAAGATTAAACCAATATGATAAATGCAAAAAGCAACTTTATAACACAGGAGCATATACATAAGCAACGTTAATATGATGTCAACTTGTGAGTAAGAAAGAGACAAGATACAACAAGTAAACATCGAAACCAAGGACACGGAATCAAATTACACATAACCAAGAGCAAATAACATGCTGGCATCATATACATATGGCCCATGGATTAGTGGGAACCAACATGACAAGATTGACTGTTGTAACAGTTTCAGCAAGTATAAAATAGCAACATTATGATAGCATGTTTGCAAGCATGGAACACATACATATGATATCCAAAAGATAACAACCATGTCATTTTAGCAGATTACTCATAGAATACTTCAAAACATGTAATTCTAGCATCTCCAAAATAGGCATATATTAACTAATAACAAGCTCACAACATAGCATCATGAAGTTAACAGAAAATTGGAACATAATATAAGCATGTTCATGGCAATGAAAACATATGTTATAGGACATATATGAGGCATCAAAAGGCCCGGAATGATAGAGAATAAGATGGCCAACAAAACATGTCAACTAAGCACCTCCATATTATGCATATCTTAATTGGTAGCATCGAGCAAACATGGCATCATGATATAAGAGAAACAGACTTGACAGAAAGTTAATAGCAAGTAGTCCACTTCACAAGCTTGATGCACTCACTACAGGGTATATAAAAATACATGGATTGCACCCCTGTAAAGAAGGCATGATTATGCTACTAAAACATGTAGACATGATGCTTAAAAGAAAATCACACAAAAGATATAAAAATGACAAATAGGCAAGTTACAACAGTTTTCAGCAGTTAACAGAAACATGTACTTTTGTAACAGAGATTAGCATGTCAAGATGCACCCTAACATGAATGCAAAGAACACCAGCATGTAGAGCATGAAGATCAGAACATGCGTATATCAAGATCATCAACATAGTATCAACAGGGACAAAGTTACACCACTCACAAGACACCTAAATGATGTTAACAGGCAGCACTTTCCAGCAGTTTATAACACTTAGCAGTTTTTCAACTAAGATCAAGGCATGTCGATGAACTGTAACATAAATGCAAACTACTCCATCGTCTAGAGCATCCAGAAATGAACATTTTAACATATCATACACTCAATTTGGAGCCACATGCACAAAGTTACAAGCACCCAAACATGAATACATAATATGATAAAACACAGGGACTTGGCAGTTTTTCTGGGACTTCGCAAAAAAAACCCGAATTGAGCGCTGGATATTATGAGACGCACATGGCAGGGGATAGGTGCTACTCACCATGGGCTTCGGCCTAGAGTGGAGAGGAGGCTTGCGGGCCCACACGGGCGCAGGCAGTGAACAACGCGGGTGCCTTGAGCGGGCGAAGCAGGGAATTGGCAGAGGTCTTCTCCGACGACATTGGTCCAGGCAGCGGCGTGATCCGGAGGGGGCCTGGCCGGATCCAGGCAGAGGCCGAGGCTGGGGACCCATTCCTAGCGACAAGGAGGCCCGGTGGCGCTGGTCTCGCGAGAATCGATGAGATGGAGCTCGCGGTCGGGCTATCCATGGCGGCTCCTATGGGGCTTTTAGAGAGAGCGACCAGGTGAGGGAGAGAGAGGAGAGGGCGAAGGTAGAGAGAGGGAGAGTGGTGGCAAATCGGGGCTCCGGTGACCTGGAGGCTGCTCCGGTGATGTTCTGCGGCCGCGCGTCGGCGATGGCCGGGGGGAGACGAGGAGGAGCTGCGGGATCGGGCTCCTGCCCCGATCCAGAATGGGGAGGCGCGGGGCGCAGCTGCGCTTGGGCCCGCGATGGGCCTGCAGGGCTGGCGTGGTGGGAGGAGGCAGGAGGGGCGCATGGAGGCTGCGGGTTGGCTGCGAACGGCTGAAGCGGCAACACTGGCGATTGGCGGCGCGCCAAGTGACGAAGTGGAGGTGGCTGCGCGCAGATTCTGAGGAGGGGGGAGGCTAGAGGTAGGTGGAGGGGCTAGGCTGCCCAAAATAGACTAGGGGTATCCATATATAGTAGGGGGGCTAGGGTTTGGGGAATTTATGGGTTTTCGGACCCTTAGATCACGATCCGACGGATCCGATCGAGGGGGAGGTTTATTGGGTTAGTGGGCCAGTTTAGCGGGCTGTGAAGAGGGGTTGGGCTGAGATGAGAGGGAAGGAGTGCAGCCCGACAACGGTTTTTGGAGACCGAAAACGTCCGACATTAGACCGGCTATATTGCAGCTGTAAGTTTACTGGTTGGGCAATCAAACAAGCACCGAATGCGACGAAACTTGGCAGGCGGTCTACCTACACTATAACAAGACCGCACGCCAACTTTCATCCCATTCCGAGAAAATTTTATGCCACTTATAAAATAATATTTTGGAGGTGCCGCTGGCGCATGCGAGTGTGTCTGAGCTCAGAACGGTCAACAGGGAGAACCGGCAGGACCCGAACAGATGCAAGTTTTGAAAAACATACGGATGAAATGCACATGATGACATGGAAAAGTGCAACACACAAGCAAATGACATGGTAATGACGGCGAATAACTGGAAGACATCTGACGCATTGGTCTCGGGGCGTTACAAGTGTCCTCCACTAACAAGAGATGTCATCTCGAGATCTTAGGAACGAGACAGGAGAAAAGAGGAAGAGGTGAAACAAGAGCGCAAGAGAGAAGAAGAACAAAGTCGAGAGCACTCGGGTAGAAAAGAGGAACGACGGATATGACGAGAATCAAAAGCTCGTTGAATAAGATAGACTCTGAAACTACTCCGGTTAGAAGAAGATAGAAGAAGTTATAAGAACGAAATAATTTGGGCTGAAAATGGGAGGAATAGAACATGAACTTCAGAAGATGGAATGACACTTGACGAGATGAACACGCAATACCTCCGGAAAAATTGAAAGAATGGAATGAAAAGAAGGGATGAGAGAACAACAACTTGCACCACAAATTTGATAGCATCCTTAGAAGGAAGAATTGAACGGAGTTGTTGAGATATTCAACAGCAAAAGAATAAGCTTGTTGTGTACTTATCAAAAACATCTCAAAACTTGTGGTGAAATTATACCACAACCAAATGTCTGAACAACTGAGAAGAACTTAGAAATGCAAAACTCCACTTCATAAGAAAACGGAGAATTGTTTGCACTTCGAGACGCGGGAAGAAAAGATACTTGAACACCTCCAAAAAAAATCCTGATGAACTCTTGAAGATGAATTAAATCATGAAGACCCACCATGAAGAACTCCGGTGACAAAAGGATGATGAGATAGAATGAAGGATGAAAGAATAAGATTAAGTCTTGTGGTGATTTCGATGGAGGCTCCGATGAGATATCCGAGAAAGCTTTAAACTCCAAAAAATAAAATAGAATAGTCAGGTAAGATCCTGGGAAAGACCTGTGGGTTACAGCCCATTGAAAAGAAGCGCCGTTGGAAAGGATTGTTGAATAGATGATGCACCAGAACGACTGAAGGACTTGAATGAGGTGACAACCTCGAATGAATTGGAACACAGATGGATCTCCTGAGATGTCTTCCGCACTTCGGAATGATTAAATGGCGAGAGGCGAACGAGTAAGGGGAAAACATTTGATCAAAGGAAAGAATACGATGAACACCGAAATTTGGAACTGAGTCCACCGGAGAAGAAAAAGCGATGAAGAATGTCAAATGAGATGAGAATTAACCGGTTGCGACCATTGAGGAAAGACTGAAGAGGCTCCGCACGAATGAAATTGATGCTCGAATAGAGATGCGGACTCCGGGAAGAAAATGGGTGGGAGGGCAGGAAAAACAAGACAACTTAAAACGTGGAACCGACGAATAACTTGAAGAGAAAAAGCGTCGTTAAAAATAATTGAGGAAAGAATGCAAAGGCTTCGCACGAGTAGGATGGATACTTAATTACGGTCTTCGGTTCTAAGAAGAAAAGGGTGGGCGGGTGGGAAAAGAAAACAACTAAGGATGAACTTGTCAAAGATGAAGAGGCTCGAGTCAACTTGACGAGAAATGCACCAGATGAAAAGAGCTGAGAACCAACGAACGAAAAACTAACCGCGTGATCCTAAATAAAGTTTGAAAGGGAAGAGGAATAATTCAAAACACCAACGTCAAGATTCCTCACCAGAGCGATGAAGGGGCTGAGGAGTAAAAAGAATTCCTACTCTCCGATATAACTAGACTCCAAAAATAGTTTTCTTCTAGACCCGACAACGGCCATGCTACGAACAATCAAGGGGGCTCCTATGGTCGGTCGAGGCTCTGATACCAACTTGTCACGCCCAATATGCGACCCTATCCTAAAGGAACTTGAAGGTCCCACCAAGGATAGAAGCGCATATCGGAGACACTTTTGCAAGGTGGATATCATTACGTGGTACCATTGCATAATAGTTGGGGATACATACAAGACATACAATGGCAAATAAATACAACAACATCATACATAAGAGCAACATCCGACTACTGGTGAAACACAAACAGAAACACAAACGACATCCACCCTACTAGCCCAGGCTGCCGACCAGGAACCTAACCCCCGAACGAAGAAGAAGTAGAAGAAGAACTCCAAGACAAGCATACATCGCTCTCATGTCAGATCATCGCACCACCTATACCTGCAACTAATGTTGTAGTAATCTGTGAGCCACGAGGACTCAGCAATCCCATTACCATGGGTATCAGGACTAGCAAAGCTTAAAGGGTATGGAAAAGGATAAGTGGTGAGTGAGGGAGTCCTGGATTAGGGGGTGTCCAGATAGTCGAACTATCACCTTTGGCCGGACTCCTGGACTATGAAGATACAAGATTGAAGACTTTGTCCCGTATCCGTATGGGAGTTTCCTTGGCATGGAAGGCAAGCTTGGCGATACGGATATGTAGATCTCCTACCATTGTAACCAACTCTGTGTAACCCTAACCCTCTTCGGTGCCTATATAAACCGGAGGGTTTTAGTCCGTAGGACGAACAACAATCATACCATAGGCTAGCTTCTAGGGTTTAGCCTCTCTGATCTCGTGGTAGATCTACTCTTGTACTATCCATATCATCAATATTAATCAAGCAGGAGTAGGGTTTTACCTCCATCGAGAGGGCCCGAACCTGGGTAAAAACATCGTGTCCCTTGTGTCCTGTTACCATCCGCCTAGACGCACAGTTCGGGACCCCCTACCCGAGATCCACCGGTTTTGACAGTGACATTGGTGCTTTCATTGAGAGTTCCTCTGTGTCGTCATCTTTAGGCCCGATGGCTCCTCCGGTCATCAATAGTGAGGCGGTCCAGGGTGAGACTTTTCTCCCCGGACAGATCTTCGTATTCGGCGGCTTTGCACTGCGGGCCAATTCGCTTGGCCATTTGGAGCAGATTGAAAGCTACGCCCGTGGTCATCAGGTCAGATTTGGAAGTTTGAACTATACGGCTGACGTACGCAGAGACTTGATCTTCGACAGGTTCGAGCCACAGCCAACCGCGCCGCACTGTCATGAAGGGAATGATCTAGCTCTACCTTCGGACAGTGCCTTGGAGGCCGCACCAGTGTCCACTCCGACCCTTAGCTCGGAACCGACTGTGCTGATCGAGGACGGGTGGCTGGACACCGCCTCGGGGGCTGCTATCTCTACGGCGATTGAGCCGAACACCAACCCTATCCTTTGCGAAGCTCGTGACTCCAAGGTGCCGGACTCCTCTCCGGACTCCAAACCTTCCGCGCCCCTGCCAATTGAATCCGATTGGGCGCCAATCATGGAGTTCACTGCCGCGGACATCTTTCAGCACTCGCCCTTTGGCGACATCCTGAATTCGCTAAAGTCTCTCTCTCTATCAGGAGAGCCTTGGGCGGATTATGGCAGGAAGGTTGGGATGCGGACGACGAAGAAATTCAAAGCCCACCCACCACCCACTTCGTAGCCACTTTCGATGATTTAACCGACATGCTCGACTTCGGCTCCGAAGACATCGACGGTATGGACGACGATGCAGGAGATGAACAAGAACCAGTGCCTACAGGGCACTGGAAGGCCACCTCGTCATTCGACATTTACATGGTGGACATCCCAAAAGATGGGAATGGCGATGGAACAACGGAGGATTACCCCTCCAAGAAACAGCCTAAGCGCCAGCGTCAGCGGCGCCACTCTAAATCCCTCCACAACAAAAACAGTGATTCCGGCATGGGAGACAATAACACCCCGGAAAGTGCCGAAGACAACCCCCTCCAGCAGGATTCAGCGCAGGAGGATGGAGAAGCCAGCCCTCATGAGAGAGCGACAGATAGAGAGGTAGAGGACGATAATTACATGCCTCCCTCCAAAGACGAGGCAAGCCTCGACAACAACGAATTTGTCGTGCCTGAGGATCCCGTCGAACAGGAGCATTTCAAACACAGGCTTATGGCCATGACAAGCAGCCTCAAGAAAAAGCAGCAATAGCTTAGAGCTGACCAAGATTTGCTAGCCGACAGATGGACTGAAGTCCTGGCGGCCGAAGAGTATGAACTCGAGCGCCCCTCCAAGATCTACCCAAAACGCAGGCTGCTACCCCGATTAGAGGAGGAAGCACCCAAACCTACATCACCAGTGCATGATACGGCCAACCGGCCACCTCGTGGCCGCGACAGAGAGGCCTCTCGGCCCTCCACTCAAGCCGCACCCCGGCGTTGCTCAAAAAGTACCAAGGCACGGGGAAATGTGCCAGACCTGCGAGATATATTGGAGGACAAGGCAAGGCAAACAAGATCGATCTACGGATCGCATGGGCGCCTCACTACACGTGACGATAATCGTCATGCCGGATACAGCAAATCCAGCCGAGCCGAACACAGCAAATTCGGCCGAGCCGAACACAGCAGACAAAGCTCATTTGAGCTACGTCGCGATATAGCCCAGTACAGGGGCGCCGCACACCCACTATGCTTCACAGATGAAGTAATGGATCATCAAATCCTCGAGGGTTTCAAACCCGTAAAAATCGAATCATACAATGGTACAACAGATCCTGCAGTATGGATCGAGGACTACCTCCTTCATATCCACATGGCCCGCGGTGATGATCTACACGCCATCAAATACCTCCCACTCAAGCTTAAAGGACCAGCTTAGCATTGGCTTAACAGCTTGCCAGCAGAGTCAATTGGTTGTTGGGAAGACCTAGAAGCCGCATTCCCCAATAATTTCCAAGGCACTTATGTGCGGCCATGAGACGCTGATGACCTAAGCCACATAATTCAGCAGCCAGAAGAATCGGCCAGACAATTCTGGACATGGTTCCTAACCAAGAAAAATCAAATCGTCGACTGTCCGGATGCAGAGGCCCTTGCAGCCTTCAAACATAACATCCACGACGAGTGGCTTGCCCGGCACCTAGGACAGGAAATGCCGAAATCCATGGCAGCCCTCACAACACTCATGACCCGCTTTTGCGCGGGAGAGGACAGCTGGCTAGCTCGTAGTAACAACATGACCAAGAGCCCTGGTAATTCAGATACCAAGGACAGCAACGGCAGGTCGCGTCGCAACAAGCACAAGCGCCGCATTAATGGAGATAATGCTGAAGATATGGCAGTCAATGCAGGATTCAGAGGCTCTAAACCCGGTCAGCGAAAAAAGCCATTCAAAAGAAATACCCCGGGCCCATCCAATTTGGACAGAATACTCGATCGCTCGTGCCAGATACACGGCACCCCCGAAAAACCAGCCAACCACACCAACAGGGATTGTTGGGTGTTCAAGCAGGCAGGCAAATTAAATGCCGAAAACAATGACAAGGGGTTGCATAGCGACGACGAAGAGGAGCCCCGGCTGCCGAACAATAGAGGACAGAAGGGCTTCCCCTACAAGTGCGGACGGTGAACATGATATACGCAACCCACATACCCAAAAGGGAGCGGAAGCGTGCACTAAGGGACGTATATGCGATGGATCCAGTCGCCCCAAAGTTCAATCCGTGGTCCTCCTGCCCGATCACATTTGATCGAAGGGACCACCCCACTAGCATCCGCCATGGCGGATTCACCGCATTGTTCTAGACCCAATCGTTGACGGATTTCACCTCACTAGAGTCCTGATGGACGGCGGCAGCAGCCTGAACCTGCTTTATAAGGTACAGTGCGCAAAATGGGCATAGACCCATCAAGGATTAAACCCACAAAGACGACCTTTAAAGGCGTCATACCAGGTGTAGAGGCCAGCTGTACAGGCTTAGTTACACTTGAAGTGGTCTTCGGATCCCCGGATAACTTCCGAAGCGAGGAGTTAATCTTCGACATAGTCCCGTTCCGCAGCGGCTATCACGCACTGCTCGGATGAACCGCATTTGCAAAGTTCAATGCGGTGCCGCACTACGCATACCTCAAGCTCAAGATGCCAGGTCCTCGAGGAGTCATTACGGTCAACGGAAACACCGAACGCTCTCTCCGAACGGAGGAGCATACGGCGGCCCTCGCGGCGGAAGTGCAAAGCAGCCTCTCAAGGCAATTCTCGAGTCCGGCTATTAAACGTCTGGACACCGTCAAGCGCGCCCGGAGTAACCTACAACAAGACTGCCTGGCACGTCCCGAGCACGCGTAGCAATGTGGCCCCAACCCCAGCCCTCACAGAATTGCGAAACCAGTACTACGCGTACATAATTACGCTCCAGAAATACCATGGGCATAGGGGGAGGGGCACGACCACGGCAGGCCCAGAATGCGGCTCAACCGCACCAGGGGCTCCCAATTGTGTCATTCTTTTTTTTCTTACTTTCAGGAGTCCTTTCTCAAGAAGCCCTGTCCGGCAGTAGAATCGCCAAACACACGATACAACAGCCAGGGAAGCAGAAAGCTACGTCGAGTGTCCATGTGGTCTCTATAACGAGCAGTATACTTGTTTCACATATCATCCCATAGCTCGCCCCTGGAGGGGGACAGGTCAAATAGTCCCGTCCAATGCTTATCGCACTATTTCTATCGTTCTGCTTTTACCACAACTTTTTTGAATAAACAATGCATAGCTTTTGCCTATTATTGCATTCCTTTTTTTACCTATATATGTTCACTTATGACATGTTGCACCCATACATTTTGGTACAGCCAAATACACCAGGGGCTTAAGTACCCCAAAATATGGTGTGATAGGTCCGAACACTTTCACAAGTACGGCACCCCGAACTTATAGCATTATATGCATCGGCTCCGAATCATGTCTTGGGTCAATAGTTGGGTTTGCCCGGCTCCCATGTTTTGGTACCTTACGTTCCGTTATATCGGCTAAGGTAGCACTAGGAGAACCACTGTGATTGTGCCCCGATTGAGCTGGGTTAAGCACCTCAGTGGAGAAAGCTAAAACTGACCATCATGATAGGGCGAGAGCCGGTCGCTGTTCGAGAGGTTTTGGAGTCCCTAAAGACTTATGCCGCTTAGAGCGAGGAGTCGGCTTTGTCCGGCCCAGGCGTGGATAGCGCCCCGAATTCGGTCTTCCGAATACTAGGGGCTTCGCCGAAATTTAAAATTATAGAATTCTATGGCTAAGTGAGAGTGTTCAATCATTATAGTCCGGTTGACTTGTTCGTTGCATTGAGCGCCTCCCTCGAAGGACCCAAGAATGGGAAAAAGAGCGCTCAAGTTTATCCCAAACACCCCAGCACTCGTGGCATGGGGGCAGAAGCCGAGGACTCGCCATCTCTCAAATTTAATAAACGACCGCACAGAAGGTAATATTTTAAATTCACAAGCGTTGCTTAGCGCATATGAACAAGTTTTCAAGCGTACATGATAACAAATGCGAGTTTACTCAAAAATTACATCTTTGGAGCATTCACCCGCTATAAGGCGGGCACCCTTCAGGACGCTCTTATAATACATCTCGGGCTTGCGATACTCCCTGCCCGGCGGTGGAGAGTCCGTCACAAGCTTCTCAGCGTCCATCTTGCCCCAGTGCACTTTAGCACGGGCAAGGGCCCTACGGGCACCTTCGATACAGACGGAGCGCTTGACGACTTCAATCCATGGACAGGCGTCCACCAGCCGCCTCACCAGCCCAAAGTAGCTCCCAGGCATGGCTTCCTTAGGCCACAGCCAAACTATGAGGCCCTTCATGGCCTGTTCGGCCACCTTATGGAGCTCGACCAGCTGCTTCAGCTGGTCGCTCAAGGGCACCGGGTGTCCGGCCTCAACATACTGAGACCAGAACACCTTCTCCATCGAGCTTCCCTCCTTGGCCCAGTAGAATGCGGCAGCGTCGGACACACTGCAGGGCAGATCTGCAAATGCTCCTGGAGAGCTCCGGATTTGGGTAAGTAACAAGTAATTCACTTTCACGTGCTTGCTTTGCATGAAGAATGCCTTACCCGCTGCTATCTTCTTCATTGCCTCAATTTGTTGAAGGGCTTTTTGGGCTTCGGCCTTAGCGGCTTTGGCATTCTCAAGAGCCGAGGCGAGCTCGGACTCTCGAGTCTTTGAGTCACGCTCCAAACTCTCGTGTTTTTCCACGAGAGCCTGGAGCTCTTGCCGCACCTCCGCCACCCGCGCCTCCTGCTTCTCTCGCTCGGTGCGCTCCACGGCCGCATTGCTTTCAGCCTTGGACACTGCTTCCTTCAGGGTCACCACCTCGTTCGTGGCCCCTGCAACTCTCATGTTATTCCTGTTATTTTTTGCAACCACATCTTTTATATACTTCCATAAGGTATTACTTACCTTCCCTGTCCTCGAGCTGCTTTTTGGCAAGGCCGAGCTCGTTCTCGGACCGCTCGAGGCTCTGCTTGAATGCATGGACCTCCGTAGTTAGTGCGACAGAGGTTAGCAGCGCAGCCTGCATTCCCCATATTGACATACTTATGTTAGACTCCTGCGTACATCTATTTAGATCCTCAGTTCGGCTTTTCTTTCCGAACACCAAACTGAGCATCAGGGGCTACTGCCTATGCGGTAATATTTTTACATATCTTAAATACATACCTCAAAGCCTGTTAGAAGGCTGGTACAGGCTTCAGTCAGCCCGCTCTTGGCAGACTGAACTTTCTGGATCACCACACTCATAACAGCGCGGTGCTCCTCGTCGATGGAGGTGCCGTTAAGCACCTCCAGCAAATTATCCGGTGCCTCCGGTTGGACCCTCCGGCCTCCCCAGTCGGGGCGGCCTTCCTTTTCTTCTCTCGCCCTTCTTACGAAGGGTCCACCTGCCAGACTCCGGAACCACTGAAGGTTCCAGTACGGAGTCCGGCCCAGGGCCGGACTTAGAGCCCTTTGGGGTTTGATCCCCCTTGTGCTTGGAGTCCGGGAGGTTGCCTTGCGGCGCCTCCGGGACCTCCTCCTCCTGGCTGGGCCCTTTTTGGGACCCCACCTCGGCGCCATCCGCAGCGTGAGGGGAGGAGGCAGCCGGAAGTGAGGTGCTATTCACGTCCGATGAATCCAGGGTGCCGCTCGTTGAAGCGTCGAGCCCGTCCTTGGGCGGGCTGCAGGGTTATATTCGGTGTTAGGAGATTCTGTACGACAAACGAAACACCATGAGTTATTCTGGTATCCGGACACTTACGATGTCGCCAGGGGCTTAGCCCTCGGTGGCCACTCCTCTTCATCGTCGTTGGCATTGGTGGAGTAGTCCGGAGGAAGGGTCCTTCCCTTCTTGGACCCTCCAGCCTCCCCAGTCGGGGCGGCCTTCCTTTTCTTCTCTCCCCCCGCTGGAGGAGAGGCCTCTTTTTCCTCCTCCTCGTCTTCGCGGGAGGGGTCCGCCTCAGAGTCATCGGACGATGAGTCCGATAACACCTGGCGCCGGGAACTCTTTTGAGTTCCGGTGGCCTTCTTCTTGGCCTTCTTCTCCGGCACCACGTGAGGCGCCGAAACCAGTAGCCCCATCAATCGGGCGTCCATTGGGTCTTCTGGCAAGGGAGTTGGACAGTCAACCTACCCAGACGTCTTTTGCCAGGCCTGTCAAAGGTAGGGGAGTTTAGATCCCGCATAGAGTCAAACTACGAAAAACAAGTGTCCTGTAAAGGGTAAAATAGCTTACCTCGTTGGCTTGACGCTGCGAGCTGAATCCGCGATCTTCAGTAGTGGATGTGGGAGCCTCGGCGCCCTTGAACAGCACCTTCCAAGCATCTTCATACGTAGTGTCGAAGAGCCTGCTTAAGGTTTGGTGCTGTGCCGGATCAAACTCGCACAAGTTGAAGGACCGTTGTTGGCACGGGAGGATCCAGCGGATGAGCATGACCTGGACTATGTTGACGAGCTTGAGCTTCTTGTTCACAAGGTTTTGGATGCAGGTTTGGAGTCCGGTCAGCTCTTCCGAATTACCCCATGTCAGGCCCTTCTCTTTCTAGGAGGTGGGCCGTGTGGGGATGCCAGATCAGAATTCGGGGGCTGCTGCCCATTTAGGGTCACGCGGCTCGGTGATGTAGAACCACCCCGATTGCCACCCTTTGATGGTTCCCACGAAGGAGCCCTCGAGCCATATAACGTTGGGCATCTTGCTCACCATGGCGCCTCCGCACTCTGCCTGCTGGCCGCCCAATACCTTCGGCTTGACATTGAAGGTCTTCAGCCATAACCAAAGTGGGGCTTGATGCGGAGGAAGGCCTCGCACACAACGATAAACGCCGAGATGTTGAGCATGAAGTTCGGGGCCAGATCGTGGAAATCCAGGCCGTAGTAGAACATGAGCTCCCGGACAAATGGGTGGAGTGGGAAGCCCAGTCCGCGGAGGAAATGGGGGAGGAACACCACTCTCTCATGGGGCCTGGGGGTGGGGACAAGCTGCCCCTCGTCCGGAAGTCGGTGCGCAATGTCGTTGTGCAAGTATCCAGCTTTCCTCAACTTTTTGATGTGCCCCTCCGTGACGGAGGAGGCCATCCACTTGCCTCCCGCTCCGGACATGGCTGAAGAAGGTTGAGGTGGGATGTGCGGACTTGGGCGCTGGAGCTTGAGTGCGCGGAAATGGATAAGCAAAGGAGGAAGAAGGCGTAGATGAGAAAGGTGGATCCTTATCCCCTTATATGGGCGGACGAAACTATGTGTCCCCACCAGCCTGGTAAAACTCACTTATCTCCCAAGCGCCGTAATCAATTGTGTGGCTGGGTTACCCACGCCCGTATTGATGAGAATCCCGGAATAAGGGGGCACGATCTCTGCTTTGACAAGACATGCCAAGGAAACCGCCTCGCTAAACGCGCAGAGGTGGGATAGTAAAACGATTCGAATAAAGGCTTAGCCGTGGTGTGATGTCACGCCACAAAATACGTCAACAGATTGAATTTGTGTAAATATTATTCTCTCTACGGTGGTATGTGGAACTTATTTTGCAGAGCCAGACACTATCCTTGTGTTCAAAACCTTCTATGAAGTATTCGAAGGAGGAACCCGCCTTGCAATGCCGAAGACAATATGTGCGCCGGACTCGTTGTCATTGAAGCCTGGTTCAGGGGCTACTGAGGGAGTCCTGGATTAGGGGGTGTCCGGATAGCCGAACTATCACCTTTGGCCGGACTCCTGGACTATGAAGATACAAGATTGAAGACTTCGTCCCATGTCCGGATGGGACATTCCTTGGCGTGGAAGGCAAGCTTGGCGATACGGATATGTAGATCTCCTACCATTGTAACCGACTCTGTGTAACCCTAACCCTCTTTGGTGCCTATATAAACCGGAGGGTTTTAGTCCGTAGGATGAACAACAATCATACCATAGGCTAGCTTCTAGGGTTTAGCCTCTCTGATCTCGTGGTAGATCTACTCTTGTACTGCCCATATCATCAATATTAATCAAGCAGGAGTAGGGTTTTACCTCCATCGAGAGGTCCCGAACCTGGGTAAAAACACCGTGTCCCTTGTCTCCTGTTACCATCCGCCTAGACGCACAGTTCGGGACCCCCTACCCGAGATCCGCCGGTTTTGACATCGACAGTGAGGTTGCAGCAGCGACTAAGCTTGATATGGTGGCTAACTTACAAATACAAGAATAAGATGAGAAGCTACGCAAACGGTCGCAAACTAGTAATGATCAAGAAGTGATCCTGAACTACTTATGTTCAAACATAACCCCACCATGTTCTCTTCTCGACCCACTCGAAAAGAGACCGTCATGGTTACGCACACGGTTGGTGTATTTTAATTCGTATCTGGTGCAAGTTCTCTAAAACCAAACATTAAAAATTCCCATCTGCCACATAACCGCGGGCATGGCTTTCAAAAGATTAAACCCTGCAGGGGTGTTTCAACTTAGCCCATGACAAGCTCATGATCCGCGGAGACGATCCTCCATCGCGGGACTTCTGATTAGACTCGTGATCCCGGTGCACAAGACATTTTGACAATTGTAAAACAAGTCCAACAAGACCTCCCGGTATGCCGACAACCTGATAGTAGCCGCGCGTATCTCGTCTCAGGCCACGCCCGGATGAGCACAGCGTACAGCAACTCAGACCCAAGTTTCCTCGGGGGAAGCCGCACACGACTCTAGTTGGGACCAACACCATCAGCACTGCCCCCTGTATTATGTAGAATTACTCCTCGGGTAGCGCTAACTCCCTATGCGTCAAATTTAATAACAAGTTTAGTTTTTATGTTGGGCAAATGGTAAAACCAATGTTGGGCCTTGCTGGAAGAGTTTTATTCAAAGCGAACTGTCAAGAGGGGCTCATAAACCCACACCGTGTTAGGGACGCAAAATCAAGGAACATAACACCGGTATGATGGAAACTAGGGTGGCAAGAGTGGAACAAAACACCAG
Organism: Triticum aestivum; assembly: GCF_018294505.1. Taxonomy (NCBI): domain Eukaryota; kingdom Viridiplantae; phylum Streptophyta; class Magnoliopsida; order Poales; family Poaceae; genus Triticum; species Triticum aestivum. Next base: position 250,149,334 of record NC_057804.1, on the reverse strand, counting down.
GCATAAGGCCGAGCCTTCCACCCTTTACCAAGTACATAGATGCATTAACTAAATAAGAGATATTGTGATATCCCAAGATAAACATGTTCCAACATGGAGCAATCTTCAACTTCACCTGCAAATAACAATGCTATAAGAGGGGATGAGCAAAGCGGTAACATAGCCAAACAACAGTTTGCTGGGAAGGGTGAAAAAGGTTAGAGGCTGACATGGCAATTTGGGAGGCTTGATAACCAAGTGGTAGGAAGCGCGACATAGCGATAACATCGAGACAACTAGCATAGCAATGATAGTAGTGAGATCCAGGGTACAGTCATCTTGCCTGTAATCTCGCTAGGAAGAAGAACGAGTTGATGAAGAAGACGAATGGGCGTAGACGAACCAAGCGTAGTCGAACGAATCCTCGCGACCGCAACAAAACAGGAACTATCGAGAAGAAGCACAACCGGAAAGAAGCAAACAACACAGTAAACACAGAACACATAAACAAGGCATGATGCTCAACTAAGTATGATGCATGACAAGTCTATATGATGCTACTCATGGCAAGAGATCAAGCACTCAAGAACACACATCAAAGCAAGTTTAAATGAGGCCGAAAACAACATATCACAATTCCGGTAAGTCCTCATATGCAAATTTCGAAATTGGTCCAGATATGAATAACTCATCATGTTCAAGTTGTTAAGCAGCAAGTTAAGATGCATCAAGATGATCTACACGGAATTCTAGTCAAGTTACATATAAAGTTCATTTAATCGGAACTACGGCCTAAAAGATATGAGCAAAACAAGTTAAACATGTCATTAATGCAAAAGCAAGCAAAACACAATCAAAAACACTCTGAAACATGGATGCAACAAGATAATATGAAGCTACATGCAATTCTAAGCAAGTTTCATATAGAGCATGCTCAAAACGGAGCAACGGTGCAACACATACACTCCAAACAACTAGGCACTTTGCAAACATCAAAATAACATGCTAGATGAATCATATGAGCATAAACTCGACATGCACTTCATGTACATATAACATACTTCAAATATCAGTATGATTCATGTTCATAGGCATCAAGATTAAACCAATATGATCAATGCAAAAAGCAACTTTATAACACAGGAGCATATACATGAGCATAGTTAATATGATGGAAACTTGAGAGTAAGAAATAGACAAGCTATAACAAGTAAAGATAGCAACCAAGGACATGGCATCAAATTACACATAACCAAGAGCAAATAACATCATGGCATCATATACATATGGCCCATGGATTAGTGGGAACCAACATGACAAGATTGACTGTTGAAACAGTTTCAGCAAGTGTAAAACAACATCATGATAGCACGTTTGCAAGCATGGAACAGAGGCATATGTTACCCAAAAATTAACAATCATGGAATTTGAACAGATTACTCGTAGCATAATTCAAAACATGTAATTGGAGCATCTCCAAAAGAGGCATATATTAATTAATAACAAGCTAACATAGCATCATGAAGTTAACAGAAAACTGGAACATAATATAAGCATGTTCATGACAATGAAAACATATGCTACATGACATATATGAGGCATAAAATACATGGCATGATAGAGCATAAGATGTCCAACAAAACATGTCAACTAAGCAGCTCCAGATTATACATGGATTAATTGGTAGCATCAAGCAAACATGGCATCATGATATAAGAGAAACAGACTTGACAGAAAGTTAACATCAAGTAGGCCACTTCACAATTACATGGATTGCACTCACTAAATGGCATATCAAAATACATGGATTGCACCCCAGTAAAGATGGCATGATTATTCTAATAAAACATGTAGACATGATGCTTAAAAGAAAATCACCCAAAAGATATAAAAATGACAAATAGGCAAGTTACAGCAGTTTTCAGCAGTTAACAGAAACATGCACGTTTGCAACAGCGATTAACATGTCAATATGCACCCTAACATGAATGCGAAGTACACCAACATGTAGATATGAATATAAGAACATGTGTATATCAAGATCATCAACATTGGATCAACAAGGAAAAAGTTACACCACTCACAGGACACCTACATGATGTTAATAGGCAACAGTTTCAGCAGTTTATAACACTTAGCGATTTTTCAATGAAGATTAAGGCATATATATGAACAGTAACATAAATGCAAACTACTCCATCATCTAGAGCATCAAGAGATGAACATTTTGATATATCATACACTCAATTTGGAGCCACACGCACAAAGTTACAAGCACCCAAACATGAATACATAATATGATAAAACACAGGGACTTGGCAGTTTTTCTGGGACTTAGCAAAAAAAACGAACTGAGCCCTGGATATTATGAGACACATAGGGCAGGGGATAGGTGCTGCTCACCATGGGCTTCGGCCCAGAGTGGAGAGGAGGCCGGGCGGGGAGCTGGATCGGTGTGGGGCCACGACTTGTGGGCCCAAGTTGGCGCGGGTGCCTCGAGCGGGCGAAGCAGGGGATCGGCGGCGGTCTTCTCCGACGACGTTGGGCGAGCCGGCGGCGCGACCCGGAGGGGGCCCGGCCAGATCCAGGCGGAGGCCGAGGCTGGGGCCCATTCCCGGCGACAAGGAGGCCCTGTGGCGTTTTTCTCGCGAGAATCGGCGAGATGGAGCTCGCGGTTGGGCTATTCATGGCGGCTCCTACGGGGCTTTTAGAGAGAGCGACCGGGTGAGGGAGGGAGATGTAACACCCCAAAAATTTAACCATGTTTTGAATTATTAAAACTTTGCCAGGAGTTTAAATTTTTTGCTTTATGGACTTTCTGTTGATTTCAGAACCACCTCTCTATAATATTGAGGAGTTTTACCCCAAGTAGAAACTTTCCAAGAATGTTATTGGACTTCTATACCCTCTCAACAAAACAATTCACAATCAATGGTTTTATTTGCATAATTGATTTCCTGAGCTTTATTCTTTTAAAATGATTTTTCATAAGTTTTGGAGCCTCTTTTATACTACAACCATTTGATAAATGCATCTAAAATTTTCACCAAAATTTGGGGATGACATATGGTCTCCCTAAATCACTTTTATGCAAAGACATCTTCTGTTCAATGGAGATTTTGAGCTCTACACCAAGTTTTCAAATCTAGTCCAGTGAGCAATTTTGCACTACAACCTATTTAAATATTTCTTTAAAACTTCCACCAAAATCAGGGGGGTCAGTAGGAGTATATTATCCATATTTATGCAAAAACCCAGTTATGTCCTTTGAAAATTTTGAGTGAATCAACCTCCTTTTCATTCTGGTCCAACTTGAGGATTTGTACTGCAACCATATTTTTACTTACTCTTTTACCCATGGTTCTTTTTCCTACTTGTAGTCATTCCTACAAAACCCTTAAGTCCAATAGCATGAACCCATTGGGATATTATTGGTCCATGGAATGACAACCTTTAGTTTCTGCCCAAAATTGGTTTTCTCATATAATTGCACTAACAAGTTTCTTTGTTTGGCAAACTAACCTGACCTCCACCACCTACACCTAAAGAGACTAGGATCTGGAGACTTTGGCCACCCCAAGAGTTGCCTAGGGGCTCTTGATATTCTGTCGAACACCTTGAGTTCATGAAGAGAATTGACATGCTCATGAGTTTGGATTGCAGACTTGCCACAACAGCCAAACAAGCATGTCCACTAGCATCCCAGCTACCACTAGCCTAGATCTGTTGATCACCAACCCCTCATATGCCCTCTAGCTCATGCTGGCATTTCGGCAAACACATAGTGGGCGTGCTCTGGGCGCGCCCAGAGCGCACGTTTTGCACGCGCGTGCACTGAGCCGCCGCGTCGCGCCCCTGGCCCTTGCTCACCTGCAAAGTCGCGCCCCGCCCCCGACCACTCACCAGAACGCTCCAAGTTGCCCTGGTGCCCTACAGCGCCGCCGCCAGAGCCCTCTTGGCGGCACGCCGGCGTCCGCAGTGCGCTCCTACCACGGTCGGTGCCGCCCGAGCCACAGCCGCGCGCCAGCTGCCTCCTGGAGCAGTCCAAGCTTATCCTCACGCTCGTCTGCAAGCGCTCGTCGGTGCAACGTCGCCCTGCAACAATAGAGAGGCGGTTCGCCGCCGTACTTATCTCCGGCCGCCTCGGGACCGACCTAACCGCGCTATAAAAGGGGCCCCGAGCACGGTCGAACCTCAGGCAGCCTCGCACCACCACTCTGGCGCGCCCCACGTCCAACAAGCATCGGCGGGAGGCCTTCTTCCTCGCCTCCGACCGATTCGGCCGCCGCCACGCTCTGGTTCAATTCGTCACAAGCAGAGCTTTCCCCACCCTTCTGACACCACCACCCAACTCCCCTTTGTCTTGCGGAACCGCCCAGACCCCAGCTACGGCGGAGAACCACCCTGGCCAGAACCCCCAAATCGACTCGAAGCTATCGCCGCCTCGAAGCTCATCGCCGGTGACTCCCTTCGTCCCCACCAGCCCAACGACCATCGGGAGGACCGCCCTGGACTGGCAGATCCATCCCCACCCTCGGTTTCTTGAACGGTGTTGTCGTTCCCCGGCGAGCGTCGCCGGAATCCCGCCTCCGTTCGGAGCAGAGGAAGAGGAGGGAAGGACGACCGGTCAAACCTGACGAGTGGGCCCCCTGGACCCACTGTCAGTGACCACAAGCCAGTCCACGCTGGATAAATGGATACGTAAAACCAAAATACGCCTTCGACGTGGTCAGTGTTCGAAACGTTTTCCTTTTCTGTTTTATTTTTTAAAAATAGATTTTTGACCAAAACTTTGGCTGTCTATAACTTTTTAAATATAACTCCAAATGAATTGATTCTTTTTCCTACCTCTCTCAAATATTGTCTAGTTTATTTTCAGATTTATTTGAAAAAAATTCAAACAACTTTTTGGTACTGTTTTTGAAACTATATATTGATTCGAAAATATTTTAAATATGATTTTTGGAGAGAGGAGAAAGCTTTCAAAAGTTCTGGAATGCACCCTGCCCCCCCCCCACAACTTGAAGGCAAGCATTCTGAACCCTGGCATAATTTGGTGTGTGTTGTTGCAATACCACCTCGACACGGAGTATCTGTTATTTTATGATACGTTCAAACTCATGAGTGCATTTTGATGATTCATACTGTTGGAGTTTGAAATGTCATGGATAGTCGTCACCATCATATGCCTCTCATGCGTACCGGGAGGAACCCGGGAAAGCCTCTGTCTTGGGTAGACACGAGCTTGTCTCCGGTCTTCGTCGAGACGATTATGTCTGGTACGGCATAGTGAGTCATGATGAGTGGTGATTGTGGCTGTCGGTTGAAACATATTTGTTATGCTAATCATGCAGGTAACACTTAACGTCCTGAGTCGACCATAGATCGAGTCTTGTTCCGATAACCCCCACAATTGTTTCGTACTACCACTTGTCCCTGCCATGGGTAGGGTACGGTTCAGTAAGTTGTCAACCCCTTTCTAGCACACACCCTACAAAGGGGCCGGGATGAGGGTTCCATGGCCATGGATTAAAGCCAGTCATCCGGTCAGGGGGCATGGGTGTTTCGGTTGTAGCCGAGGGGGTAGCTCCCCCAGTTTGCGCGCGGTATAAAATTTTGTGATCCCATGCTAATCGAGGTTGGAGCCTCCCCACTTAGAGTTTTGCTTAATGGGTGTCGTGGGTGATTCGAGACACCGATGAGTCAAGCTGGTGTGTGCGGTTGGGTGTGTTTTCAACTAAAAGACCGTAAGCAGAATTAGTCCGGATGGACTAAAGGAATCCGTTACTCGTGGGTAAGGAGTACACCCTCTGTAGAGATTATATCTATTCGAGTAGCCGTGTCCATGGTTAAGGACTACAGTCTGGGTTGGGTCAAGTGTCGGTCTTAGTGTCGGTCTTCGGAGGTAAAACAACTAAGTCAGAACATTGATTTTGACCGGTGGCATATGATGATTATGATTATTATTATTGTGGTCTAACTATTTTCATTACTTGATTTATTGAGTATCCCTGGGACGGTTCTACCCCCTAGATATTCACTGTGTTTTATTCTGTTATAAGCCCTTTATGTGGTGTCGCACAGACGCCCGACTGTGGCATGTTTGTTATTTATTAACCATATAAGCCCTTTATGTGGTGTCGTTGAGACGCCCGACTGTGGCATGCTTCTTAGGTATTCACTTTATAAGCCCTTTACGTGGCGTCGCACAGACGCCCGACTGCGGCACATTTGTTACTTATTTCACTTAAGAGCCCTTTCTGTGGTGTCGCTCAGACGCCCGACTGAGGCATTCTATTTCCACTCTCTAATTGCATTATTCATGTGCTACGTGAATAACTTGTTTGCGTGCATCATGGATTTTATTTCTATGACTGGTGTTGTGATCATAGAATATTTCAGAGCATGATTATCGGTTGTTATATTATACCTGTGTTCATAATGTTTGCGAGTACATTCAAAGTACTCACTGGCTCGTCCCTGGCTATTTTCTTGGCCAGATTCCTTGCTTGGAGAGGAGCGTTGTGATGACAGCCCAGAACCTAAGCAATGGTGATAGCAGCCTCGCGAAGATAGGAGTAATCCTGGTCAGCTGTTCCTGTGGGAAATGGAGTTAACCTGGTCAGCTGTTCCGACGGAAGCGGTTTGTGGATCATCGGCGTCTATGGGACTCCATTTCCCACAGGAACAGCTGACCAGGTTAACTCCTATCTTCGCGAGGCTGCTATCACCATTGCTTAGGTTTCGGGCTGTCATCACAATGCTCCTCTCCAAGCAAGGAATCTGGCCAACACAATAGCCAGGGACGAGCCAGTGAGTACTTTGAATGTACTCGCAAACATTAAGAACACAGGTATAATATAACAACCAATAATCATGCTCTGAAATATTCTATGATCACAACATCAGTCACAGAAATAAAATCCATGATGCACGCAAACAAGTTATTCATGTAGCACATGAATAATGCAATTAGAGAGTGGAAATAGAATGCCTCAGTCGGGCGTCTGAGCGACACCACAGAAAGGGCTCTTAAGTGAAATAAGTAACAAACGTGCCGCAGTCGGGCGTCTGTGCGACGCCACGTAAAGGGCTTATAAAGTGAATACCTAACAAGCATGCAACAGTCGGGCGTCTCAGCGACACCACATAAAGGTCTTATATGGTTAATAAATAACAAACATGCCACCGTCGGGCGTCTCTGTGACACCACATAAAGGGCTTATACCAGAATAAAACACAGTGAATATCCAGGAGGTAGAACCATCCCAGGGATACTCAATAAATCAAGTAATGAAAATAGTTAGTCCACAATAATAATAATCATAATCATCATATGCCACTGGTCAAAATCAATGTTCTGACTTAGTTGTTTTACCTCCGAAGACCGACTCTAAGACCGACACTTGACCCAACCCAGACTGTAGTCCTTAACCATGGACACAGCTACTCGAATAGATACAATCTCTGCAGAGGGTGTACTCCTTACCCACGAGTAACGGATTCCGTTAGTCCATCCGGACTAATTCTGCTTACGGTCTTTTAGTTGAAAACACACCCAACCGCACACACCAGCTTGACTCATCGGTGTCTGGAATCTCCCACGACACTCGTTAAGCAAAACTCTAAGTGGGGAGGCTACAACCTCGATTAGCATGGGATCACAAAAATTTATACCGCGCGCAAACTGGGGGAGCTACCCCCTCGTCTACAACCGAAACACCCATGCCCCTGACCGGATGACTGGCTTTAATCCATGGCCATGGAACCCTCATCTCGGCCCCTCTGTAGGGTGTGTGCTAGAAAGGGGTTGACAACTTACTGAACCATACCCTACCCTTGGCAGGGACAAGTGGTAGTACGAAACAAGTGTGGGGGTTACCGGAACAAGACTCGATCTATGGTCGACTCAGGAGGTTAAGTGTTACCTGCACGATTAGCATAACAAATATATTTCAAGCGACAGCCACAATCACCACGCATCATGACTCACTATGCCGTACCGGACACAATCGTCTCGATGAAGACCGAAGACAAGCTCGTGACTACCCAAGACAAAGGCTTTCCCGGGTTCCTCCCGATACGCATGATAGGCATATGATGGTGACGACTGTCCATAACATTTCAAACTCCAACTTATTGAATCATCAAAATGCACTCATGAGTTTGAACGTATCATAAAATAACGGATACTCCGTGTCGAGGTGGTATTGCAACCGTATCAGACAACACACACCAAATTATGCCAGGGTTTAGAATGCTTGCCTTCAAGTTGTGGGGGGGGGGGGGGCAGGGTGCATTCTAAAACTTTTGAAAGCTTTCTCCTCTCTCCAAAAATCCTATTTAAAATATTTTCGAATCAATATATAGTTTCAAAAACAGTACCAAAAAGTTGTCTGAAATTTTTTCAAATAAATCTGAAAATAAACTAGACAATATTTGAGAGAGGTAGGAAAAAATCAATTCATTTGGAGTTATATTTAAAAAGTTATAGACAGCAAAAGTTTTGGTCAAAAATCTATTTTTTTAAAAATAAATCAGCAAAGGAAAACGTTTCGAACACTGACCACGTCGAAGGCGTATTTTGGTTTTACGTATCCACTTATCCAGCATGGACTGGCTTGTGGTCACTCACAGTGGGTCCAGGGGCCCACTGGTCAGGTTTGACCGGTCGTCCTTCCCTCCTCTTTCTCTGCTCCGAGCGGAGGCGGGATTCCGGCGATGCTCGCCGGCGAACGGCGGCACCGTTCAAAAAACTGAGGGTGGGGATGGATCCGCCAGTCCAGGGTGGTCCTCTCGGTGGTCGTTGGGCAGGTGGGGACGGAGGGATTCGCCGGCAACAACCTTTGCAGTGGCGATAGCTTCGGGTCGATTTGGGGGTTCTGGCCAGGGTGGTTCTCCGCCGTAGCTGGTCTCTGGGCGGTTCCGCAAGACGAAGGGGAGTTGGGTGGTGGTGCCGGAAGGGTGGGGAAAGCTCTGCTTGCAACGAATTGAACCAGAGCGTGGCGGCAGCCGAATCGGTCGGAGGCGAGGAAGAAGGCCTCCCGCCGATGCTTGCCGGACGTGGGCCGCGCTAGAGTGGTGGTGCGAGGCTGCCTGAGGTTCAAACATGCTCGGGGCCCCTTTTATAGAGCGGTTAGGTCGGTCCCGAGGCGGTCGGAGATAAGAACGGTGGCGAACTGTCTCTCTGTTGTTGCAGGGCGACATGGAGCCGACGAGCGCTTGCAGACGAGCGTGAGGATAAGCTTGGACTGCTCCAGGGGGCAGCTGGCGCGCGGCTATGGCTCGGGCGGCGCCGACCATGGCAGGAGCGCACTGCGGACGCTGGCGTGCCGCCAAGAGGGCTCTGGCGGCGGCGCTGTAGGGCACCAGGGCAACTTGGAGCATTCTGGCGAGTGGTCGAGGGCGGGGCGCGACTCAGCAGGCGAGCATGGGCCAGGGGTGCGAAGCGGCGGCTCGGTGCACGCGCGTGCAAAACGTGCACTCTGGGCGTGCCCAGAGCACGCCCTCTGTGTGTTTGCCGAAATGCCAGCATGAGCTAGAGGGCATATGAGGGGTTGGTGATCAACAGATCTAGGCTAGTGGTAGCTGGCATGCTAGTGGACATGCTTGTTTGGCTGTTGTGGCAAGTCTGCAATGCAAACTCATGAGCATGTCAATTCTGTTCATTAACTCAAGGTGTTCGACAGAATGTCAGGAGCCCCTAGGCAACTCTTGGGGTGGCCAAACTCTCCAGATCCTAGTCTCTTTAGGTGTAGGTTGTGGAGGTCAGGTTAGTTTGCCAAACAAAGAAACTTGTTAGTGCAATTATATGAGAAAACCAATTTTGGGCAGAAACTAAAGGCTGCCATTCCATGGACCAATAATATCCCAATGGGTTCATGCTCTTGGACTTAAGGGTTTTGTAGGAATGACTACAAGTAGGAAAAAGAACCATGGGTAAAAGAGTAAGTAAAGATATGGTTGCAGTACAAATCCTCAAGTTGGACCAGAATGAAAAGGAGGTTGATTCACTCAAAATTTTCAAAGGATATAACTGGGTTTTTGCATAAATATGGATAATATACTCCTACTAATCCCCCCTAATTTTGGTGGAAGTTTTAAAGAAATATTTAAATAGGTTGTAGTGCAAAATTGCTCACTGGACCAGATTTGAAAACTTGGTGTAGAGCTCAAAATCTCCATTGAACATAAGATGTCTTTGCATAAAAGTGATTTAGGGAGATCATATGTCATCCCCAAATTTTGGTGAAAATTTTAGATGCATTTATCAGATGGTTGTAGTATAAAAGAGGCTCCAAAACTTATGAAAAATCATTTTAAAAGAATAAAGCTTAGGAAATGAATTATGCAAATAAAACCATTGATTATGAATTGTTTTGTTGAGAGGGTATAGAAGTCCAATAACATTCTTGGAAAGTTTCTACTTGGGGTAAAACTCCTCAATATTATAGAGAGGTGGTTCTGAAATCAACAGAAAATCCATAAAGCAAATTTTTTAAACTCCTAGCAAAGTTTTCATAATTCAAAACATGGTTAAATTTTTGTGGTGTTACAACACTACCCCCCTTAAGAAAAATCTCGTCCTCGACATTTGTTGAGAGTGGTCTTTAAATTTTTTTTACTCCTACTATCACAAGAACAACCATCCAGCTCCTGCAATTAAAACGTAGCTACAGTGAGAGGGCAATATGTGGTGTAAAGCTACAGTGTGGCATAGTGGCATTGCGTGGAAAAATCTACGGTCAGTTTCTACTATTGGTTACAGTAAATTTAGAATAAACTTCTAAATTACTAAAAAAATACGCTGGTCGTACCCGAGAGCACAGTGCTCTCTGTGGCTGACAGGTGGACCCGGGGCCCACTATCGGTCTCTTCCTCTACCTCTGGCTCTCTCTTCTTCCTCTCTCCCGTGCGCTTTCCCGCGCTTTCTCCACTGGCGACATCTAGCTCGTAGGGCATCTAGGCCGTACTGCGGTAGTGCGCGGCGTGCTAGCTGCCGGCGCAGCGTGCACTCACCTCGCGGTCCAGTGCACTGTCAGCACTGCTCGCGGATTCACCTTCGAACACCGGCGATCGAGCGATGAACGGCGCTGGTGGACTTCGCCCACCGTACACCGATCTCGAGCTATAAAACGACCGCGGTGCTCCTTCCTCTTCCTTCATTTGACCTTGCTTCTCCTCCTCCTCCCTTCTCCTTCATTTCTGTCTGCAGGAGCTCGAGATAAGGCTCTAATGGCGGAGGCGGTGCCGGACTGGTACGTGATCCTGATGTGCAGAGGGTTGGCGGCATTGCTGGGGTTCTCCGTGCTCCTGTGCGTGATAATCCTCGATGATCGTCATGATGCGGCCACTCAAGTGTTAGCTCTCCGCGGTGGTGGTGATCACGATGATTAGGTGCGGCGTCAGGCGTTAACTGCTGTCAGGGTGCCGGAGGTAACCTGTACCCGAGTAATTACTCACAAATCTCTCCCTCTGAGACTGTGGGGGTGTTAGGAAGGTGATTAGCTTGGTGCAAAATGTTCATGTGAACTTGCACTTGGTAGCGGGGTTGGGGTCATGAGTCTGCTGTTATGGTGCTGCATGAAATAAAAATCTATGTCGTGAAGAAATGTATGCTGCAACAACTCCGAGAAAAATCTCACATCAGGATTTACTGAGAGTGAAAATAGTTAATAATTTTTTTACCGTAGTAAAATCACTCACATTGATTGAAACTAACAATTTAATTCATCGCACAAATTTAGGATACCACATACAAGTTGCAACACATAAATAAATGCAGGGACCATAAACACAGCAATGACACCTACAACGATAATGGTAAATGGACAGGGTCCTGAGAAAAAGTCTCTCGTATCGAGACACACTCTTCTTCTATCGGGGGAAGTGGATTGACCAGTCGATGAATGTGCCTTTCCTGGTTGGGCCTCAGTGGTCTGCCGATGGCGATCTGAGGATTCAAATCAGCGAGGCTCTGGAGATAACCCATTACCCACTGGGTCAAATGCTCTTTAGCGATGACATACTGGGCAAGATTGGCCAGTACTGGGTCTCTCTCAATTCGTCCACCGGGAAAAGATGCTACTTCTCTGGGTGCTGCACGACTCAAAAAATAATAATATCCCCGTCCGCTAGCATAGGGTACCGCGAATCGAAAACGAGTAAGCGCCTCGTATGCAGCGACTTCTATGGCCATATGCGGCGTCGACATAGATTTCCCCACAAAGGAAGCTTCCGTGGGGTCTTGGTTTGGGTTTGCGGGAGGGACATGCACCACTGCCCAATATTTCGAGGTGGATGGGGTGATCCTCGATTTGAGCAACTCATACTGGGGTGTATGAGTGGCACTCATGGTACTGCAGGTAAAGTCCCACAAAATTTTGACAAAACTGCCTGGAGTTGCATCTGGAGTTCTCAGATAAATGCTAGGGCTCGGCATTGCAATGGAAATGGTTGTGCGAGTGGTGCTCAAGGTGAGGGGTACCTGGTAAGATCATGGGGTGGCCTCTTATATAGCATTGGGGCTGGGTTATTTACCGTGGTGAAGGGTAACTAGTCTATCGAGTCTGCTCCATTGGTTCGGGGTCAATGCTACAGATACACCTATCTCGTAAAAGTGACGTATTACTATGGGAGTCGTCGGTGTGGTTTTGGTAGCTGTGCCCGAAAAAGATGCAACTGCATGCTAACATATTTAATGCAAGGTTACTATTTAAAACAGAGGCACACAAGCAGGTTGCAATTATTCAAGGTGACGCAAGATTACATAATTATCGGGCGTGGGCATGCTGAGACTCGGTACTACTCGAGTGACTTAGTCTACCTCGTTTATATCTAAACGAGTCTGCCTTGTGGACGTCGAGGCCTCTCCATGGTTTTCGCCGTCGGGATTTGCTGGAGGGGGTTGAGGGGCTGCCGGGTCGGGGTAGCGATGATGACCATCCCGGGGATTGTTGGCCACAATCCCGTTGGAGCGTGTTCCCAAAAGGCGACGAAGCACTTCTGGGGACACCAAAGTATTTTGGTCGATGGCCGGGGCAGTCCTCAAGGACTCGATCGGATGTCCGAACAGCACGACTGGGTTGTCGGCGTCGGGCTCATCTTCTCCTCTTGCCGGGGCTCGGCGGACCAGTTCTCCACGAGCTGCGATCAGATCAAGGGTGATTTGATCGAACAGTTCCTCTAGTGCACCTACATAGCGCACCAGGTGCAACAATGCAAGATCTGTCTCGTGATCGCCATTGGCAACCTGGGGTGGCCTACCATACCCGTCACGGTTGGGGTAGTATTAGAACGAGCGACAGTTAACTCTGGGCGACAAGTGCGGGACTTGAACTATAGCCTCTCGAGCAGCCAGTTGAATAGCTTGTGGCTCAAAGGAAGTTGTCCTTCCAGTGAACCTGTAGGGGCGTTCTGGAGATAGACCCCTACCATAGATGTGCACGGTAGTCCAGAATTGATTGCTCTCACCGCTCATGGGTCCTTGGTACACAACATATCCTGGGGGCTCTTCTAATGCAAAGGCACGACAGGTGAGGTTCGTGAGCACAGTCACAAAACCTCCAAGGTTGGTTGCTGTGGTCTCATTGTGCACGACGGGGCCAGGCATTATGGCTTGGTTTGGGAAAGAGTTTGTGTTGTGCTGAGTTGAGGCTAGCGTGCCCTTTTTATAGAAAAAGGGGACGGAGTCTTCCTTCGCACGCTTGCGAATGAGACAGTTTAGGTGTCGGTCATTAGCGCGTGATCGACAGGCTAGGCTGATAGGCTGGGCACCGACTGCCAAAAGGCGTCGGGTCACTGTGGGGCTATCTTGCACGTGAAGCATGGCTGGGGTTAGGTTAAGGTCTCGTGGGTTGGTTAACCTAGGTTTTATGGACCTGGCTAAGATAGAATTAGCCAATGGTAAGCCTGACTCTGATACCAAGTCTGTCAGGACCGGATTTCGGGATATTAAATTCCCAGAAAATGGCCCTTGTGCTCACCACCCCAGGATTACTGTTAGCTGGCGAGACACAAACTTGATACAATAACTCCAAGCAAAATACATAATATGTAGTACAAGACCATTCTGGCCTATGAGTACAACACGAGGTTTCTAGTGGTTGACAGCGGAAGCGGTTTGTGGATCATCGGCGTCTATGGGACTCCATTTCCCACAAGAACAACTCACCGGGTTAACTCCTATATTCGCGAGGCTGCTATCACCATTGCTTAGGTTCCGGGCTGTCATCACAACGCTCCTCTCCAAGCAAGGAATCTGGCCAAGACAATAGTAGGGACGAGCCAGTGAGTACTTTGAATGTACTCGCAAACATTATGAACACAGGTATAATATAACAACCGATAATCATGCTCTGAAATATTCGATGGTCACAACATCAGTCACAGAAATAAAATCCATGATGCACGCAAACAAGTTATTCACGTAGCACATGAATAATGCAATTAGAGAGTGGAAATAGAATGCCTCAGTCGGGCGTCTGAGCGACACCACAAAAAGGGCTCTTAAGTGAAATAAGTAACAAACGTGCCGCAGTCGGGCGTCTGTGCGATGCCACGTAAAGGGCTTATAAAGTGAATACCTAACAAGCATGCCACAGTGGGCGTCTCAGCGACACCACATAAAGGGCTTATATGGTTAATAAATAACAAACATGCCACAGTCGGGCGTCTGTGCAACACCACATAAAGGGCTTATAACAGAATAAAACACAGTGAATATCCAGGAGGTAGAACCGTCCCAGGGATACTCAATAAATCAAGTAATGAAAATAGTTAGTCCACAATAATAATAATCATAATCATCATATGCCACCGGTCAAAATCAATGTTCTGACTTAGTTGTTTTACCTCCGAAGACCGACACTAAGACCGACACTTGACCCAACCCAGACTGTAGTCCTTAACCATGGACACGGCTACTCGAATAGATATAACCTCTGCAGAGGGTGTACTCCTTACCCACGAGTAACGGATTCCATTAGTCCATCCGGACTAATTCTGCTTACGGTCTTTTAGTTGAAAACACATCCAACCGCACACACCAGCTTGACTCATCGGTGTCTAGAATAACCCATGACACTCGTTAAGCAAAATTCTAAGTGGGGAGGCTACAACCTCGATTAGCATGGGATCACAAAAATTTATACCGCGTGCAAACTGGGGGAGCTACCCCCTCGGCTACAACCGAAACACCCATGCCCCCTGACCGGATGACTGGATTTAATCCATGGACATGGAACCCTCATCCCGGCCCCTCTGTACGGTGTGTGCTAGAAAGGGGTTGACAACTTACTGAACCGTACCCTACCCATGGCAGGGACAAGTGGTAGTACAAAACAAGTGTGGGGGTTACCGGAACAAGACTCTATCTATGGTCGACTCAGGAGGTTAACTGTTACCTGCATGATTAGCATAACAAATATGTTTCAACCGACAACCACAATCACCACTCATCATGACTCACTATGCCGTACCGGACACAATCGTCTCGACGAAGACCGGAGACAAGCTCGTGTCTACCCAAGACAGAGGCTTTCCCGAGTTCCTCCCGGTATGCATGAGAGGCATATGATGGTGACGACTATCCATAACATTTCAAACTCCAAAAGTATGAATCATCAAAATGCACTCATGAGTTTGAACGTATCATAAAATAACGGATACTCCGTGTCGAGGTGGTATTGCAACCGTATCAGACAACACACACCAAATTATGCTAGGGTTCAGAATGCTTGCCTTCAAGTTGTGGGGAGGGGGAAGGATGTATTCCAAAACTATTGAAAGCTTTCTCCTCTCTCCAAAAATCCTATTTAAAATATTTTTGAATGAATATATAGTTTCAAAAACAGTAGATGATGCAAGGATACAATGGTTTGAGCTCTCGACGAATGATACGATCAAGCTACTCACTTGAGAGCCCCCCTTGATAGTACGGCTATCGATCGTATAACCCGGTCTCCAAACTACCACCATGAGACCGAAAAAAATAGAAAACCTATCAAGGGAAAAACTTTTCCTTGCGCATGATCCACTGGAGCTATGATGATCTTGTCCTCCTCAAGATTGACCACCTTTCTTGATTGTGTTGGGTCGATGAAGACCAGATGATTGCTCCCCCATACTCCACTATGGGTGAGCCACACTTCGGCACATCTTCACAAGTCCATTGACACGAATGGACGGCAACCTTCAAGCACTTGATCTCTTCGTGATGCTCCACTTGAACTTGCACACGACAATCTTGATGACGATCACCACTTGATGTCATCCTCTCCATGGGTTGAGTGATATATTCCTCTTGACGCAAGCCAATGAACACGTACCTAACCCCACATAGAACTCTCACATAGACCATGGGTTAGTACACAAAGCACAATGGACAATGCTTACCATACCATGGGATCACTTGATCCCTCTCGGTACATCTTCTATGCTTTGTGAGTTGATCAACTTGATTCACTCTTGACTTAGTCTTGATCAACCTTGAATCTTTCCAACTCTCTTCATTTGGACGATGTCTTGAAGGAAAACATGAATGATCACACAATCTTCTTCTTCAAGACATGCTTGTAATAAGCTCAACACTCACATGACCAATCTTTGGATAATTCCTTAATAGCACCTTGGTCAACTCATAAACTCTTTGAAACCAACACATGGACTTCAAGAAAAGCCTATGGACAAATCCTTCAAATATAACTCAAGACAACCATTAGTCCATAGAGATTGTCATTAATTACCAAAACCAAACATGGGGGCACCGCATGTTCTTTCAACCTTCTCCAGCTTGGCGCACTTGTCGTCGGTTGCAAGGCCGTCTTCTCATGCTCCTCCCGGAGGCGGAGGAGGTCCGCCTAATGGGCCTCCGCCATCTTGACGGCCTCCATCTTCAGGAGCTCCTCCTCGGCCTGGAGCTGGCTCTTGTTGCTGACCAGCTGGTCACACTGCTGTCCGGCTTCGGCGAGCGCCTGATGGGCCTCCGCCACCTTGGTGGCATCTACCCTCAGCCGCTCCACCTCGGCCCGGAGGTGGCCGGCATCGGTGACCACCTCGTCACACTGCTGGCCGGCTTCAGCCAGTCGAGTTCGCAGCTCCAGCACGTCGGCCGTTGTGGTTGCACGACAAATATTAAAAGTCTCTCGATGGAGGAAAGGACAAGAACACTTTAAGATTCAACTCGACTACTATGTAGTTGGCCTGAATCTCGAGGGCTACATCCAGTGGGTGCGCTAGCGCCCCCCCCCCCCTAAGAGCACACATAACATACCTTCAGCATGGTGGAGCGCCTCCTAATTGGCGACGAGCTGCGCCATCACTTGCTGGTGCCTTTCCAGAAGCCGGTTGTAGATGCCGGCTCGGAGGGCGTCCTGTTGTGTAGCGTCCAGACCTCAGACAGTCTGATCTCTGTGCATCAGTGTCATCCCAAGATAGGTAATGCTGACACACACAGTACTTGAAGGATTTATAAGAGAGTAGAAATCACACACTTATTACATCGAATGTCTCAAAATAGAACTTATTACAATAAATATGGCTTAAGGCCAACTAAATACTATAACAACGGAAGGCTTGGAAGATAAAGTGAGTCCATCAACTCCAATGGCATCACAGAGTGAAAGATCACGACCTAAGACACCTTACTCGTCGTCTGAAAAGTCTACAACATGAACGTTGCAGCCCGAAATGGGCCAGCACATGGAATATGCTGGCAATGTAACAGATAGAGAGTAATGAACAGAATAATGCTATCACTACATGCATGCATGGCTGGTGGAAAGCTCTATGGTTACGGTTTTGCATAAAGCCAAATTTTTTCCCTACAACAAAGGAATAAATTTTATTTAACTATCATGGTGGTTGTTAAACATTGAGAATGTTCACCCAACTCAATTCCAATTAGGAATCATCATTAAACCCAATCAAATTATATTAAGAGTGGTGACATCCACATGATAATCCAAGAACTAGATACTCAAAACGTCCATAACCGGGGACACAGCTAACCATGATTAGTTTGTACACTCTGCAGAGGTTTGCGCACTTTTCCCCACAAGACTCGAATACATCCATGGTCAGAGAAACGAGACACAGTCTTTCTGAAACAATAACTCTTTACTCTGGGTGGACAGTTACACCTAATTGCCCCTACATCTGCTAGCCCACCACTGAAAGAGGTCTTGCAATGTACTAAACTATGCTAGAGCCCATAATAGCTTGTGATTGCACATAGATGTTTCTAGCATGAATGATCTTATGATCCCTTTGAGCCTGGGTGGCGGTCCATAGGAGAATCACATGGTACCCCGGGATTTCCAAAAAACAGGCAACACTGGGTTCCCCAGGTGCCTCAATCCACCCGGATGTGTATTAAAGTAGCCACCTTAAGTTAACCATTAAATAACAATACTCACATCTGTCATGGATACACTCACCCAATCCACGTATACAAGCATAGCATGGCAATATAAGCAACGTAGAAGTAACTCACAAAGGTTTCATAATAAACAGGAGAATTGGTACTACCTCATCTACGTCCCAAAACCCACATATTAATTAGATCCTAGCCATGAAATTGTTTGAGGATTGATCTAATGCAATAAAACTGGGTAGTAAAGAGGTATGATCAAAGTGTTACTTGCCTTGCTAATGATCCATGAAACCTAGAGACTCGTAGTAGCACGCTTCGCACTCCGGGTACTCTATCGCAAACAAACAAGCATACAATAATCACCCAACTAGAAGCACGGTTAAACTCAAACAATAGATCTAATCAGAAAGTTTAACTTAAGAACTACGGTTTGCAAAAAGAATCAAATCAAACGAAGCAACGAAACTCAAACTGCAAAAGAAACAAGCTCCATTTACTAATCTGGACGTAAGTCAAAATTTACAGTAGGAAAACTTGTTTAAGTTGTTTAAACAGAAAGAGGGCTTCGAGACAAAACTCTAGGCGCTTGAATCGCCTGATCATGATAAACAAGTGAAAAGATAAAGTAAAACGAAAATCAGGGCAGAAATCGCGATCGAAAATAATCGCGGAAATCCCTGGAAAAAGAAAAACAGACGAACAGGCTAACGAACAAACGTTCTTTGTCTCCGGCTAAATGGTGAAAATCGTTCGTTAAAATGAACGAGCGAACGGGTGTTCGCTAGTTAACTAAACTAAAAAAATAAAACCGATCTATATAAAAAAATAAACCGCGGGTTCCTAAAAAAACCGTACTGTTTTCCGAAGAAAACCGACGGCGGTGGGGCGGCTACCTCCGGCGAATCCGGCATGGGCCACGGAGGGTCCGGCGGTGGTCGGTGGCGACGGCGGGCTCCGGTGGGGCGGCGGGTGGCAGCGTTGGTCGGTGGCGGCGACGGCGGGGTGGCGGCGGCGGTCGGTGGCGGCGCGGGCGAGAGGCGCGGCAGCGGCGGTGGATCAGGCTAGGGTTAGGGTTCGGTGGTGGGTTGGCTGAGGCAGCTCGGACCTCGGGGGCGCGACTTATAAGAGGGCCGACCTAGGGAGTCCTGGCCGGTTACGGCCCGGAGTCGGTTTCGTTTTTTTAATAATTCTGTGAAGAAAAACAAATAAAAGAAATACTAAACAGACTCCAAAAATCCTGAAATAAATTTTCCCCATCCTGGAAACATATATCGGACAAAGTGAACATTTATTTGGGCCTAAAATGCAATTTTGAAAAATGCACATTTTTCCTAATTCAAATAAAATAGCGATAAAACTCCGAATAAAAATCTTATTCGATTTTAATATTAAATCTCCAATATTTCTTTATTTTGGGAAAGTCATTTTATCCCCTCTCTTTTATTTTTATAAAAGAAATATTTGAAGAGAAAATAATTAAAATCAAACGATCCTCTTTTCAAAATTTGAGAAAACTCAAATATGAAAATAACGAAATCCCCAACTCTCTCCGTGGGTCCTTGAGTTGCGTAGAATTTCTAGGATCAAGACAAAATGCAATAAAATATGATATGCATTCATGATCTAATGTATAACATTCCAAATTGAAAATTTGGGATGCTACAAACCTACCCCCTTAAGATGAATCCCTCCCTCGAGATTCGGGTTGGCTAGAAAATAGGTGAGGGTGATCCTTCCGTATGTCTTCCTCTCGCTCCCAGGTGGCTTCATCCTCGGTATGGTGGCTCCACTGAACTTTGCAGAACTTGATAACCTTGATACGTGTGACTCGGCTTGCAAACTCGAGAATCTTCACTGGTTTCTCCTCGTAGGTCAAATCACTATCCAACTGAATTGCTTCCAGTCGCACTGTATCTCTCAGAGGAATATCAGCCATCTCCGCGTGGCACTTCTTCAGCTGGGAAACATGGAACACATCATGAACTCCTGACAATCCTTCGGGCAACTCCAACTTGTAAGAAACTTCTCCCATACGTTCCAAAACTTTGTATGGTCCCACAAAACGTGGTGCTAACTTTCACTTAACTCCAAAACGCTTAACTCCTCGAAGTGGGAACACTCGAAGATAAGCTCTGTCTCCGACTTCGTAAATTGTCTCCTTGTGTTTAGAATCTGCATAGATCTTCTGCCTGGATTGGGCTACCTTGAGTCCATCGCGAATCAGCTTAACCTTCTCTTTGAACTCTTTAATTAAATCTAGTCCATACAACTGACGGTCTCCAACCTCATCCCATAACAACGGTGTCCTGCACCTCCTTCCGTACAAAGCTTCGAAAGGGGCCATCTTCAAACTGGCTTGATAGCTGTTGTTGCAAGAGAACTCTACATATGGCAAATTGTCATCCCAACTGGATCCATAATCTAGGCACAAGCTCTCAACATGTCCTCCAGAATCTGATTGACTCTCTCAGTCTTTCCATCTGTCTGTGGATGAAAGGATATACTGAACTCTAGCCTGGTACCCAAAGTTTCATGCAATTGATTCTAGAACTTTGAGGTAAACTAGGTTCCTCTATCTGATACAATGGTCTTCAGAACTCCATGCAGACATACCATCCTAGTCATGTATATCTTTGCCAACTTAGCACTGTTATAAGTGGTCTTCACTGGGATGAAATGAGCTACCTTCGTCAAATGATCGACTACAACCCATATCGAGTCATAGCCTGAACGTGTCCTGGGCAATCCCGTGATAAAATCCATGCCTAGCTTATCCCACTTCCATTTGGGTATCGACAATGGCTGTAGCAATACATCTAGCTTCTGATGCTCTGCCTTCACTCTCTGACATACATCACAAACTACTACATACTCCACAATATCCTTATTCGTTCCGGTCCACCCGAAACCATCCTTCAAATCCAGATACATTTTAGTATTTCCTGGGTGAATCGAATACAGCGAATCATGGGCCTCCTGCAGAATCAACTTCCTGATCTCCTGATCATTGGGAACATATACGCGGTCCTCAAACCATAAGGTATCGTGCTCATCCTCACGAAATCCCTTAGCTTTTCCTTTGCTCATCCTTTCCTTTATCTCGACAATCTCCTTGTCTGTCTTCTGGGCTTCTCTGATCTTATCCATCAAGGTAGACTGAATATCCAATGTTGCTACATAGCCTCTCGGAACTATTTCCAAACATAGCTCGCGAAGATCCTCTGCTAACTCCTTGGGTAACTCTCCGATCAAGAGTGTATTGACATGGCTCTTGCGGCTCAACACATCGGCTACTACGTTAGCCTTCCCTGGATGATAATGCAACCTCATATCATAATCCTTAATGAGATCCAACCATCTCCTTTGCCTGAGGTTCAACTCCTTCTACGTGAAGATATACTTCAAACTCTTGTGATCCGTGTACACCTCACAATGGTTTCCGATGAGAAAATGTCTCCATGTGTTCAATGCTTGCACTACGGCTTATAACTTCAAATCATATGTAGCATAATTCAACTCATGGGGTTTAAGCTGTCATGAGGCATATGAAATAACTCTTCACTCCTGCATAAGCACTGCTCCAAGTCCTCGACGAGAAGCGTCGCAATACACTTCATAATCCTTGCATTGATCTGGTAGAATCAACATTGGTGCTGTAACCAAGTGTTTCTTCAACTCCTGGAAACTGGCCTCACATTCCTCAGTCCATTTGAACTTGGTGTCCTTCTTCAACAACTCCGTCATGGGTTTTGCAATCTTCGAGAAATTCTCAATGAACCTCCGGTAGTATCTCGCGAGTCCAAGAAAACTCCGGATCTCTCCAACTGACGTGGGTGCTTCCCAGTTTGTCACAGTGACAAACTTTAGTGGGGTCTACTGCTATTCCTTCTTCGGATATAACATGCCCGAGGAATCCAACTTCATTCAACCAAAACTCACACTTGCTGAACTTGGCATATAACCGATGTTCTCTGAGCTTCCCAAGTACCAAACGCAAATACTCCTTATGCCCCTCTTCATTCTTCGAGTAGACCAGAATATCATCAATGAACACCACGACGAACTTATCCAATAACTCCATAAACACCTTATTCACCATGTTCATGAAATAGGCAGGTGCGTTAGTTAGACCAAATGACATAACGGTATACTCATATAGCCCGTTCCTTGTGGTAAAAGCTGTCTTAGGTATATCCTGCTCTCGAATCTTCAACTGATGGTATCCTGATCGCAGATCGATCTTGGAAAATACCTTAGCTCCTTGTAACTGGTCAAACAAATCATTTATCATCGACAATGGATACTTGTTCTTGATCGTTACTTTATTCAATCATCGATAGTCAACAATCATCCTCAATGATCCATCCTTCTTCTCCACTAGAAGCACTGGTGATCCCCAAGGTAACGAACTTGGGCGAATATAGCCTTTATCTAGTAAGTCCTTAATCTGCTTCTTAATTTCCTCCATATCCTTTGCGGGCATCCTGTACGGTTTCTTAGATATTGGCCCTGTGCCGGCAAAAGATCAATAAAAAACTCAATGTCTCTATCTGCTGGCATGCCTGGCATGTGACGCCCGGATAATTAGGCTACAGTAATCCCACATTAAACGATGTCATGTCACCACGGTTACTGTTGTTAATCTCGCGTTAGTTCAAAATCGATTCAAGTTCAAATCTAAAACATTGACAAACAATAAAAGTTTTCAAAATAGTAAACTAAAATGTTCGAAGTGCGCCAGTAAATGCCTGGGCAATTATGGTGAAGGAATCGTGCTTTTATAAAAAGGCCTATATATTTAAAATGAATGAAAACAAGAAAGGAAATTAAATTAAAAAGAAAAAAGGAAAAAGAAAAAAACAAACAAAGCAAAAAAAAAGAAGAAACAACAGACCCCCCCCCCGCTGGGCCTCGTGGCCCAGCTGGCCACCAGGCCGCCACAGCCCACCCGCACCGGACCCCCCCGGGCTACTAACTGCCCCACCTCCAAACCCTAGCGCCGCACCCTCCCACTCGCGCCCCCACAACCCCTCTCGCTCCCTCGTCCCTCTCCCGATCCGATCTGGATCCGGGACCAACCTCCCCCACTCCCCCCTCGATCCACTCCTCCCTCTCTCCTCCCACTGTATCGGCGCCGCCGCGGCACCCTGTTGCCCTTTCCCGTCGCCGGCGTCGCTCGCCGCCTTGCCGCCTCTTCGACCCGCCTCACAGCTGCCGTTCGTCGGCGAGGTAGCCACCGCGCCGAGCCCCGCATTGCCCCTGCGCCCCTCGCCGCCGCCCGGAGCTCCACGGGCCTCGCCGGAGCGCTCCATCGCTGGTCTGCCTCCTCCTCGTTGACGCCTCGTCCCCGTCCTCCTCCACAACGGTCGCCCCCGAGCCTCGCCGCCCCGCTTCTCTCCAACTCCGGTGAGGCCACCTCCGGCCTCCACTCCCTCCTTCCTTCCTCGTGCCACCCCGCTCCGGTCGTCGCTTCCCTGTCACTGGCCTCGCCCCGCGCCTCGCAGGCCAGACTCTACTCGCACGCCCACCCAGGGCCTTGTCACCGTCCCTGCTACTCGCCCGACCGAGCGCGGCGCGCCCCCGCTGCCATCCATGTGCCTTCGCCCGCGCCCACTGCCCGTCGTGGCCCCGCCCCTCTACCGCCTCCCTTGGCCCTGGCCGTCGGCGCGGGCATGCACTATGCGTGCCCAGCGCCCCTCGGGCATGCCCTCATTCGGGTGGTGCCCGTTAGCCGCACCCGTTAGCGACCAAACCCGCCAAGGCCCCCTGGCCCAATGACAATTGGGGCCCGCCCCCTAGAACGTTTTAATTAAAAAAAAGAATTAAAATAATAATAATAAAAATAAAATAAATAAATAGATAATAATAATTAAATTAATTAATTAATTAAGTTAATTAATCACAATTAGATTAACCTAATTAATCAAACAATGACACTGGGGCCCACCCCCTAATTAATTATGATTAGTTTAATTAATCTGTTAATTAAAATGTGTCACTGACCAGTGGGACCCACTGGTCAGGTTGACCAGTCAACCCTGTTGACTGCCGACATCAGCATGACATCATGCTGATGTCATTAATCTATTTTTCGAATTAATTTAAATAATTAATTAAATTCCAGAAATTAATAAAATCTTTAGAAAATCATATCTTTTAATCCGTAACTCGGATTAAAATATTTTCAACATGAAAGTTGCTCAGAACGACGAGACGAATCCGGTTACACCCTCCGTTCGTCTGCCACACACTCCTAGCATAGCGAACATCGAACTTTTCCCCTCCGGTTCATCTGTCCGAAAATGCTAAACCTGGGGAAACATTTCCGGATGTTATCCCCCTTCACCGATAACGTGTAGCACCGCGTTAGAACACATCTAGCTATGCCTGTTGTCCTGTTATGCTCTTGCTTGCTATGTATTTACTGTTTCTTCCCCCCTCTTCTCTTTGGTAGACCCTGAGACTGCCGCTGATGCCGCTGTGATCAACTACGTCACCGACAACCCCTCTCTCTTGCAAGAGCAACCAGGCAAGCCCCCCTTTTGATCACCAGATATCGCCTACTCTTTTCTCTATACTGCTTGCATTAGATTAGTGTAGCATGTTACTGCTTTCCGTTATTCCTATCCTGATGCATAGCCTGTCCTTGCTACTACTGCTGTTACCATTACCTGCTATCCTACTGCTTAGTATAGGATGCTAGTGTTCCATCAGTGGCCCTACACTCTTGTCCGTCTGCCATGCTATACTACTGGGCCGTGATCACTTCGGGAGGTGATCACGGGCATATACGATATACTTTACACTGTTACATTACCTGTGATACTGTTCGGAGATGGGGGCTGAAGGGGCAGGTGGCTCCATCCCGGTAGAGGTGGGCCTGGGTTCCCGACGGCCCCCGACTGTTACTTTGTGGCGGAGCGGCAGGGCAGGTTGAGACCACCTAGGAGACAGGTGGGCCTGGCCCTATTCGGCGTTCGCGGATATTTAACACGCTTAACGAGATCTTGGTATTTGATCTGAGTTGGCTACGAGCCTATACGCACTAACCATCTACGTGGGAGTAGTTATGGGTATCCCGGCGTCGTGATATCAGCCGAAGCACTTCAGACGTCAGCGACGGAGCGGCGCGCGCCGGACTGGACTGGAACGCCTGTTAGGCTAGGTCTACTTTCGGCCGCCCACGCAACATGCAGGTGTGCTCAGGGCGATGGGCCCAGACCCCTGCGCGCTTAGGTTTAGACCGGCGTGCTGTCCTCTCTGTTGTGCCTAGGTGGGGCTGCGACGTGTTGATCTTCCGAGGCCGGGCATGACCCAGGAAAGTGTGTCCGGCCAAATGGGATCAAGCGTGTTGGGTAAGTTGGTGCACCCCTGCAGGGAAGTTAATCTATTCGAATAGCCGTGATCTTCGGTAACAGGACGACTTGGAGTTGTACCTTGACCTTATGACAACTAGAACCGGATACTTAATAAAACACACCCTTCCAAGTGCCAGATACAACCCGGTGATCGCTTTTCTACAGGGCGACGAGGGGAGGATCGCCGGGTAGGGTTATGCTATGCGTTGCTACTGGAGATGCTACTTGGAGATGCTACTTGGAGATGCTACTTGGAGATGCTACTTGGAGATGCTACTTGGAGATGCTACTTGGAGGACTTCAATCTATTCTCTTCTACATGCTGCAAGACGGAGGCTGCCAGAAGCGTAGTCTTCGACAGGATTAGCTATCCCCCTTTTATTCTGGCATTCTGCAGTTCAGTCCACCGATATGTAGTGTAGCTCCTTGCTTGCGAGTACTTTGGATGAGTACTCACGGTTGCTTTTCTCCCTCTTTTCCCCATTTCCCTTTTACCTGGTTGTCGCAACCAGATGCTGGAGCCCTGGAGCCAGACGCCACCGTCGACGATGATTCCTACTACACTGGAGGTGCCTACTACTACGTGCAAGCCGCTGACGACGACCAAGAGTAGTTTAGGAGGATCCCAGGCAGGAGGCCTGCGCCTCTTTCGATCTGTATCCCAGTTTGTGCTAGCCATCTTATGGCAACTTGTTTAACTTATGTCTGTACTCAGATATTGTTGCTTCCGCTGACCTGTCTATGATCGAGCACTTGTATTCGAGCCCTCGAGGCCCCTGGCTTGTATTATGATGCTTGTATGACTTATTTATGTTTTAGAGTTGTGTTGTGATATCTTCCCATGAGTCCCTGATCTTGATCGTACACATTTGCGTGCATGATTAGTGTACGATTGAATCGGGGGCGTCACAAGTTGGTATCAGAGCCGACTGCCTGTAGGAATCCCCGTTCCACACTCCTTGGACGAAGTCGAGTCTAGACTTTACAAAACTTTTTCTAACTTGGTTGTGGGGCCCATGGGCCCACGTCCCATTGGGTGGTATTAGGATCTTGTACTCCTCGATCTTTACTCTGGGACTCTGAGCTCTCTTCTATTCGGGTTAAATGATTTTGCTAAAAACAAAACTAACTTTAGGTTCTCGCAAGTACCTTCTCCTGGGGAGCCACTTGTTACCGTTGACCGCCTGCTGCACCAGAAGATTCCGAAGATACTCTACGATGTGCTCTCGAGACTATGTGCCATCGCTTTTGCAATTCACTTCCATCGATAAATCCCTCTGGATAACTACTTACACCTATCGTTCATATTGTCATCCCCAATTGCTCTTGTTATTACAAGATGTCCTGAAATACTCTTCGATATTCCGAGAATTCTTTACGCTTACTGCCCTGCAGTTCCTTGCTGCATGAATACCCCTACGAATAATTACTCGCGCTTGCCGAGTATCCGCTCATCCCCAGTTGTTCATGTGTTTCACAAAAGTCTTCAAAATAATATTCGATCTTCCGAAAATCCTCTGGAGCCTTTGGCTCTTGAAATTCTTGCTTGCTTGCATTATGGTTAATCCCATAAGTCTCGTAGTCTTAATGACATTCCTTGTCATTATCATTTCGAGTCTGTTGACTCAATATGTTTGCGAATACACACAATCATCATTGATCCTTATAAACTACTTTTCCGGCTAAGCTGCCATTCTTTTAACTGGAACTGGTTCTCGACCAATCCAATTGTCTTTGATTGTACCCTAAGGCTATTCAACTTATCCACCCCTAATCAGAGCATTGCTTTTGATCCCTTGATTTGGTATTCATAATTCCTTTCATTTGACAATTGAGTTAGTCAGTTGTTTCTATAATCTGCTTCCTCTAGTTGAGTACCGATGCTCGCACCAGATCCCTTATGGACCACCAGATCCTTTGTTGGATTTATCTGACAACGCCCTTCATATTCAATAACCTTGTGAGCCTTTCCTCGGATACATAATGCCTTTGGTAAATTGTATCCTCTGCTTTTCTCAACCATGCTCTGCCATCGAGTTTGAGTTAATTACTCCTAAAGATTGTGGTATATGTTTCTAAGAAGCCCCTATGGGTTGAACATATGCTTTCTCTAAACCGTGTGAACCCGAAAGTTTTCACGATTAATACTCTTCTGGTGCTTCACCAGATAAAATTTCAGCACTGCAACTTCATCGAACGCGAGAAGTGAATGAAAGGTTATGCATTGAGGAAGTGGGAGTCGACCTTGAACTTTGTGTTCGTGCCCATGGACGCGATGTATATCCTATCATGGAAGCTTCTTGAAATAATAACTATTTCCTTGATAACTAACATATGGTATCTGTGAATTGATCCCTTGCAACCGTGGTTCCGACCATGATTGTTCTTCTTTGATTCCGTTTCTCGGACAAGTTAAAACAATTGTCTTCTATGGATCAATACACTAGTCCAACCTTTACTTTGACCTTGTGTCGAGTATTACCCCCCTGGTATCTCGAGATTATCATGGAACTGCATAACTTTTTATGAGTTCATCAAGTACTACCTTCCCACTGATTCCATTTTTTCACGGGCTCTGAGTTATTAAAGACTCAAAGACACCGATAACTGAACCGAGTCCGCACTACGGTTCAACAACTCTTCAGTAAGCTTCTATAACTACGAGTTTGTACCCGATCACGCCATTCCTAGCCTGTTTGGCTATATCATTGTCGTGACGATTCTAACTGTGCTATCTGGTCCTTATTCTCGGAGCACCAATTTTCGACGATGAACTGACCTTACGTCGATCCTCATCGTCATATCATTTTTCCTTGAACAACAAGCTTGGTTTCGAGTTTGTGTCGTACCCTTGGTTCCAATAACCTTTCACTTCATCATTACTTGACTTGATGTCGTTACCGATCGATTACATCTTCATGAACTCTCGCGACAAAGGTGTCGTGATCATCAACATTCTGAGCTCATCCAGGATATCAATTGAATTCATGATGAGAAATACCATCCTTGCCCTCGATGAATTGTATTATCGTCGACCACTTTATTGCCCTCCCACCAACACAAGCTTGTTCATGTTTGGTGTTATACCTTGAGTTCTTTGCTATCCAGCAATTGTTCTTCTTTACCTTGGAGTATTACCATCCTTTATGTCAAGAATGTTCTGAGATTTGTTCCACCTCTTGAGAATTCTTGACATAGAAATACTTCTCACCATCACCATTCTTTCTTGGTCCCCGTGTTAATTCCAACAAGTGAACGGTGTTGTTTGGATTCTTTCCTTCTAGCAACCCTATTTTTTTGAAGTTAATGGTCGAAAGTTCATTCTTAGGCTATTGACTATTGAATCACCATTCTGACATTGGTCGTGCAACCCAACCCATATTTCGGGTTCACCTTTCAACCAATGTTTAATTGTGTATGTTTTCCTCGAGCATACATCACTATACCATTTGATCTGACAAATGTCATCTTCTTGTTCACATTATTGTGAAAATCCATCTTTTGAAAATCTCAATGAATTGTCGCTGAGTCAATCAGCCACCTCCTCACCTCTCCTTGGTTTAATGATGAACTATTGTTTCAGGAACCCGCTCCCATAGTTCATTTCCCGAGAATCTTGCAATGCCATTTCAATGATTTGTGTTGCGCCTTTTCTTCTCGGACATCCTGAGTCTGAGGCATCATGACACCAATTGGATCTGAATCTCGGTCAGATATGATGGTTGGGACAACTTTCTAGGACTTATGTTGTTTGTCCTTTGATGGCCCGGTAACATGATGTCATGCCTAGCACCCCCCCCTGGCTGGAGGACCTATCATTATGATTTCTTTTGCAAGGATAACCATTCCTCCTGGAGGAAGTGGTAGGACTTATTTTATAAGTTACTCCTGATGGATCATTGGTGTATCCGAAGTCGGGCCCTTGATTGAAACACCATATCATTGCTACCTGAAGCATGTCTGTGATACTCTGATTTTCAACAAGAACATTTGAAGCCCAATGCTAAATGTTTCCTGCTCAATTATCCAAACACCGTTGTATGGGTAATGTCATGAAATTTCTCTCCCCTACCTAAGGAGTTTTCTACCTAATATCCTATCATGGATATCTTGCTCTGCTTGTCCTTGGGAAGGATATACCCCTGATATACGTGTTTAAGCACATTTTCCTTCCCGTTGTTTTGTTCAAACTTTCTTGTAAACTAATAAACCGAGCATGGTAATCCCCTGCTTAGGTAAACACCTCGGTGTACCTTCCTGTCTGGTGTAACCCTGTTTCTACTGTTGATGACTTCCGGTAACCGTCGATGGATGAGAACTTTGCCTATTGGTCCGCCTCGTTCAACGAGCAGGAGAATGGTTCTCTTCGTCCCTCGCCCATGGTACCGATGTTGTTGCCGACATAACTGACAGGCTATCCTTCGGCATGCCTTGCTTACATGATCGTGCAAGACGTCACCACCCTTCCTACTTAAAACCCACATGGTGGGCCTATAACCCTCAGTTCCACAGGATCGAAACCTGACTGTCCGGTACACCTTGTTGACAAAGTTATCCCTTACTCTTGGTTTCGTGTGTAATTCATGAGCCACCTTCCTAGTGATCTGTTCCGATATCAGATGCAATACTTAACTTGATGCTTTGAACCCCTTTCACACTCTTTTTTCAGGCATCGAACGATTGTCTATCCGCTTGGAACTCCTTGTTGTACCTTCTTACCTTACTCTCGATTTGTTCGACTCGAGAGATACTCATCTGTTCATTCACGGGAAAACCCAGACGATTCCCACTTAAGCATTCTGTCGTAGCCGAGCTACCCCTTACCTATTTGTAAGCACGAAGGAACCCCCGAAGAAAAGATGACGACTTCACCATGATGACCTGAAGCAAAGAAATGAAGACGTCAATGTAACGGATCGACCTCTTCGAGGAGAGCAACCAAGGCCGAGAAGATCCATTAGAATTTCGTAACTAGACCTCCCCCCCCCGGTCTCTACCTCTTAAATCTCGGGACGAGATTTCTTGTAGTGGAGGAGAATTGTGACGCCCGGATAATTAGGCTACAGTAATCCCACGTTAAACGATGTCACATCACCATGGTTATTGTTGTTAATCTCGCATTAGTTCAAAATCGATTCAAGTTCAAATCTAAAACATTGACAAACAATAAAAGTTTTCAAAATGGTAAACTAAAATGTTCGAAGTGCGCCAGTAAATGCCTGGGCAATTATGGTGAAGGAATCGTGCTTTTATAAAAAGGCCTATATATTAAAAATGAATGAAAACAGGAAAGGAAATTAAATTAAAAAGAAAAAAAGGAAAAAGAAAAAAAACAAACAAAGCAAAAAAAAAAGAAGAAACAACAGACCCCCCCCCCGCTGGGCCTCGTGGCCCAGCTGGCCACCAGGCCGCCACAGCCCACCCGCACCGAACCCCCCCGGGCTACTAACCGCCCCACCTCCAAACCCTAGCGCCGCACCCTCCCACTCGCGCCCCCACAACCCCTCTCGCTCCCTCGTCCCTCTCCCGATCCGATCTGGATCCGGGACCAACCTCCCCCACTCCCCCCTCGATCCACTCCTCCCTCTCTCCTCCCACTGTATCGGCGCCGCCGCGGCACCCTGTCGCCCTTTTCCGTCGCTGGCGTCGCTCGCCGCCTTGCCGCCTCTTCGACCCACCTCACAGCTGCCGTTCGTTGGCGACGTAGCCACCGCGCCGAGCCCCGCATCGCCCCTGCGCCCCTCGCGGTCGCTCGGAGCTCCACGTGCCTCGCCGGAGCGCTCCATCGCCGGTCTGCCTCCTCCTCGTCGACGCCTCGTCCCCGTCCTCCTCCACAACGGTCGCCCCCGAGCCTCGCCGCCCCGCTTTTCTCCAACGACGGTGAGGCCACCTCCGGCCTCCACTCCCTCCTTCCTTCCTCGCGCCACCCCGCTCCGGTCGTCGCTTCCCTGTCACTGGCCTCGCCCCGCGCCTCACAGGCCAGGCGCTACTCGCGCGCCCACCCAGGGCCTTGTCGCCGTCCCTGCTACTCGCCCGACCGAGCGCGGCACGCCCCCGCTGCCATCCATGTGCCTTCGCCCGCCCCTCTGCCGCCTCCCTTAGCCCTCGCCGTCGGCGTCGGCGTGCACTGTGCGTGCCCAGCGCCCCTCGGGTATGCCCTCATTCGGGTGGTGCCCGTTAGCCGCACCCATTAGCGACCAAACCCGCCAAGGCCCCCTGGCCCAATGACAATTGGGGCCCGCCCCCCAGAACGTTTTAATTAAAAAAAAGAATTAAAATAATAATAATAAAAATAAAATAAATAAATAGATAATAATAATAATTAATTAATTAATTAATTAATTAATTAAGTTAATTAATCACAATTAGATTAACCTAATTAACTGTTAGTTAATTAATCAAACAATGACAGTGGGGCCCACCCCCTAATTAATTATGATTAGTTTAATTAATCTGTTAATTAAAATGTGTCACTGACCAGTGGGACCCACTGGTCAGGTTGACCAGTCAACCCTATTGACTACCGACATCAGCATGACATCATGCTGATGTCATTAATCTATTTTTCGAATTAATTTAAATAATTAATTAAATTCCAGAAATTAATAAAATCTTTAGAAAATCATATCATTTAATCCGTAACTCGGATTAAAATATTTTCAACATGAAAGTTGCTCAGAACGACGAGACGAATCCGGTTACACCCTCCGTTCGTCTGCCACACACTCCTAGCATAGCGAACATCGAACTTTTCCCCTCCGGTTCGTCTGTCCGAAAATGCTAAACCTGGGGAAACATTTCCGGATGTTATCCCCCTTCACCGATAACGTGTAGCACCGCGTTAGAACACATCTAGCTCTGCCTGTTGTCCTGTTATGCTCTTGCTTGCTATGTATTTACTGTTTCTTCCCCCCTCTTCTCTTCGGTAGACCCTGAGACTGCCGCTGATGCCGCTGTGATCAACTACGTCACCGACGACCCCTCTCTCTTGCCAGAGCAACCAGGCAAGCCCCCCTTTTGATCACCAGATATCGCCTACTCTTTTCTCTATACTGCTTGCATTAGAGTAGTGTAGCATGTTACTGCTTTCCGTTATTCCTATCCTGATGCATAGCCTGTCCTTGCTACTACTGTTGTTACCATTACCTGCTATCCTACTGCTTAGTATAGGATGCTAGTGTTCCATCAGTGGCCCTACACTCTTGTCCGTCTGCCATGCTATACTACTGGGCCGTGATCACTTCGGGAGGTGATCACAGGCATATACGATATACTTTACACTGTTACATTACCTGTGATACTGTTCGGAGATGGGGGCTGAAGGGGCAGGTGGCTCCATCCCGGTAGATGTGGCCCTGGGTTCCCGACGGCCCCCGACTGTTACTTTGTGGTGGAGCGGCAGGGCAGGTTGAGACCACCTAGGAGACAGGTGGGCCTGGCCCTGTTCGGCGTTCGCGGATATTTAACACACTTAACGAGATCTTGGTATTTGATCTGAGTTGACTACGAGCCTATACGCACTAACCATCTACGTGGGAGTAGTTATGGGTATCCCGGCGTCGTGGTATCAGCCGAAGCACTTCAGACGTCAGCGACGGAGCGGCGCGCACCGGATTGGACTGGAACGCCTGTTAGGCTAGGTCTGCTTTCGGCCGCCCACGCAATGTGCAGGTGTGCTCAGGGCGATGGGCCCAGACCCCTGCGCGCTTAGGTTTAGACCGGCGTGCTGGCCTCTCTGTTGTGCCTAGGTGGGGCTGCGACATGTTGATCTTCCGAGGCCGGGCATGACCCAGGAAAGTGTGTCCGGCCAAATGGGATCAAGCGTGTTGGGTAAGTTGGTGCACCCCTGCAGGGAAGTTAATCTATTCGAATAGCCGTGATCTTCGGTAACATGACGACTTGGAGTTGTACCTTGACCTTATGACAACTAGAACCGGATACTTAATAAAACACACCCTTCCAAGTGCCAGATACAACCCGGTGATCGCTTTTCTATAGGGCGACGAGGGGAGGATCGCCGGGTAGGGTTATGCTATGCGTTGCTACTGGAGATGCTACTTGGAGATGCTACTTGGAGATGCTACTTGGAGATGCTACTTGGAGGACTTCAATCTATTCTCTTCTACATGCTGCAAGACGGAGGCTGCCAGAAGCGTAGTCTTCGACAGGATTAGCTATCCCCCTTTTATTTTGGCATTCTGCAGTTCAGTCCACCGATATGGCCCTTTACACATATACCCATGCATATGTAGTGTAGCTCCTTGCTTGCGAGTACTTTGGATGAGTACTCACGGTTGCTTTTCTCCCTCTTTTCCCCCTTTCCCTTTTACCTGGTTGTCGCAACCAGATGCTGGAGCCCTGGAGCCAGACGCCACCATCGACGATGATTCCTACTACACCGGAGGTGCCTACTACTACGTGCAGGCCGCTGACGATGACCAGGAGTAGTTTAGGAGGATCCCAGGCAGGAGGCCTGCACCTCTTTCGATCTGTATCCCAGTTTGTGCTAGCCATCTTATGGCAACTTGTTTAACTTATGTCTGTACTTAGATATTGTTGCTTCCGCTGACCTGTCTATGATCGAGCACTTGTATTCGAGCCCTCGAGGCCCCTGGCTTGTATTATGATGCTTGTATGACTTATTTATGTTTTAGAGTTGTGTTGTGATATCTTCCCGTGAGTCCCTGATCTTGATCGTACACATTTGCGTGCATGATTAGTGTACGATTGAATCGGGGGCGTCACATGGCAACACTTCTGGAAATACATCAGGGAAATCCTTCACCACTGGTACTTCCTCCTGTACAACTCCTAATAAGGAATTCACTTGAGTCCTCTTAGGCACATGCCGGGATACATACTTAATCCTTCTTCCCTCTGTGGTGGTGAGCATAATCGTCTTGCTGGTGCAATTGATGTTTCCTCCATACATCGATAGCCAATCCATACCCAAAATCACATCCAAACCTCGCGACTCCAAAATTATCAGGTCTGAGGGGAAAACATGCCTACCTATGGTCAATGGCATCTGAAAACATCCTTGGCTTGCCATATACTCCGCTCCTGGCGAGCTCACTAACATAGGTGTTCTAAGAACTTTGGTGGGAAGTTTATACTTATCCACAAATCCCCTTGATATGTATGAATGCGATGCACCAATATAAAAAAGAACGATTGTCGTAAATGACTTAACCAAAAACCTACCTATTACTGCTTCTGGCTGTGCTTCAACCTCCTCCACGTTAACGTGGTTCACTTGTCCCCTATTGAAAGGGTTAGGCTTCTTCCCAGAGCTTCCATTGCCATTTCCATTCATAGCTTTAGGACATTCATTTGCATAATGTCCAGTTTTCTGGCACTTGTAGCAAGTAATATGACTTAGATCCTTCTTGGCGGGCGTTGTTGAGTTGGAACGGTTTTGTCCGTTGCTTCCTCCATTACCATTCCCATTCTTGGGGCCACTATGGTTGTCCGAACTTCCTCCATTGTGGTTGCGACCTCCATGGTTATGCTGAAAAGGTCCTCCCGAGTTCGGGGTAAAACAAGGCCTCTGCTGAGCTCCAGAATTGTACTTCCCTTGTCCATACTTCCTCTTGTGGTTGTCAATCTGCTGCTTCTTCCCTTCAATCATGAGATCCCTATCTACCAACTCCTGGTAGTTGTTGAAGGTTGCCACCATCAACTGCATGCTCAACTCATCATTCAGTCCTTCCAGAAACTTCTCCTGTTTAGCTGCATCTGTAGCAACATCATTTGGGGCATAACATGCTAACTTACTAAAATCATCCACCTTCTATACGTCTTCCTTGGTGCAAGTTGCAAAACTCACGCTTCTTCATGGCCATAGCTCCTGCTGAAACATGGGCAGTACGAAAAGCCTGCTGAAACTGGTCCCATGTGATAGTGTCGATGGGGTAAGTGGCTATGAAATTCTCCCACATGATGTTGCGGGTCTAGCAAGCTAATGTGCGGCAAAACACACTCTCTCCGCATCTGTGCATCTTGCAATGGTCAATTCCTTCCAATCTTGCGGAGCCAACCATCTGCAACTATCGCCTCGGTGCTACTGGAGAACACGGGCGGATTAAGCCTCAAGAAACGGGCTAAGTGATCAACGGGTGGTGGTGGTGGTGGGTTGTAGTTGTTGTTGTTCCCCTGATTCTGATTCTGGACTGGTATCTGCATGAGTGCATTCTACTGCTGGATCAACTGAGTGAGCTCCGGTGGGAAAGCAAATCCATTGTCGCGTCTCAGAGGCATCTGAGGGTTTAGAAAAGATGAGAAAATAGAATAGAATGAGGTCTAGAGGGAAAAACACTACCCATATGCACATGAGACAAACACAATCATATCACTTCAATCAATTCAAACAAGGGCATACAACAGTCTAACTATCGTTACAAAAGTGCTCGGACTATACTATATACATGGGGGAATACTACTACTGATATGGGGGTTGACTAGAAAAATTGATCGGTGGAAGACTCCATGATATCTACTCCAGCTTCATCAACATAGTCATCATCACTATTATCGGGGTCCGAGTCGGTGTCGTCGATGATGATGTAGTTCTCCGGGGAAGTGGAATCGTCATCATCTCCTCCTGGCGCGGGGTCTCCCATGAATATTGCTAGCTTCTTCTTCAGATCATCATTCTTCTCCACGAGTATCGTCATTTCCTCCTCATATCCATCGCGTGTAGTCTTGAGTTCTTCTTCCAGCTCCATGATCCTGGTCATTGCCTTCTTCAGATCTATCATGCCTATGCACATCCGGTTCTCGTGGCATCGAATGTGCTGGTTTAACTCCTGGATGAAAGCTGCAATAGATCTATCCTTCCTGGTGCTGATCATCTCCCATTGCTCATCTCGGCACCCACAAATCTAGTAGATAGTATCCTTGAGATCCTTGTGGTACACCTCTCCAAGGCGTCCCATGGTGATGTGGGCTGTCGTGCTCTTTCCTAGACTCCAGGTTGGTGCATCAAAGGAAAACTCTTTGGGCTCAGTGACTGGCATGAACGTCCTTCCTGGAACTTGAACTCGAATCATCCAACGCTCCTCTTCTGGTAAAGTGGCGATGTGGGTACGGTGAAGCTTGGTAGTACGATATTCAGGTATCTAGTAACTTCCTTCAAGTGGCGTCCAAAAGGTGTATCTTCATCCGACTGCGTGAACTTGTTCCTTGCATCCGCCATCCTAAAGAGTAGAAAAGGGAGAGGAGTCAGAAATGAGAAGAGAGTAATGATCTAGGGCTTTAGCTTAGTGGTCGTGTCCTACAATCAGCGTGTGCTCTGATAACATGTTCTAGCGACCAGACCTCAAACAGTATGATCTCTGTGCATCAGTATCATCCCTGGATCTGTAGTGCTGATACGCACAGTACTTGAAGGATTTATAAAAGAGTAGCAATCATACACTTATTACGAATGTCTCAAAAGAGAACTTATTACAATAAATATGGCTTAAGGACATCTAAATACGATAACAATGGAAGGCTTGGAAGATAAAGTGAGTCCATCAACTCCAATGGCATCACTGAGTGAAAGATCACGACCTAAGACACCTTACTCATCGTCTGGAAAGTCTGCAACATGAACGTTGCAGACCGAAACGGGTCAGCACATGGGATATGCTGAAAATGTAACACATAGAGAGTAATGAACAGAATAATGCTATCACTACATGCATGTATGGCTGGTAGAAAGCTCTATGGTTACAGTTTTGCATAAAGCCAATTTTCCCCTACAACAAAGGAATAAATTTTATTTAACTATCATGGTGGTTGTTAAACATTGAGAAGGTTCACCCAACTCAATCCCAATTAAGCATCATCATTAAACCCAATCAAATTATATTAAGAGTGATGAGATCCACATGATAATCCAAGAACTAGATACTCAAAACGTCCATAACGGGGACACGGCTAACCATAATTAGTTTGTACACTCTGCAGAGGTTTGCGCACTTTTCCCCACAAGACTCGAATACATTCATGGTCCGAGAAATGAGACACAGTGTTTCTGAAACAATAAGTCTTTACTCTGGGTGGACAGTTACACCTACTTTCCCCTACATCTGCTAGCCCACCACTGAAAGAGGTCTTGCAACGTACTCAGCTATGCTAGAGCCCATAATAGCTTGTTGCTTCACACGGAAGTTTCTAGCATGAATAATCTTATGATCCCTTTGAACCTGGGTGGCGGTCCATAGGAGAATCACATGGTACCCCGGGATTTCAAAAAAAAACAGGCAACACTGGGTTCCCCAGGTGCTTCAGTCCACCCATATGTGTATTAAAGTAGCCACCTTAAGTTAACCATTAAATAACAATACTCACATCTGCCATGGATACACTCACCCAATCCACGTATACAAGCATAGCATGGCAATATAAGCAACGTAGAAGTAACTCCCAAAGGTTTGATAATAAACATGACAATTGGTACTACCTCATCTACATCCCAAAACCCACATATTAATTAGATCCTAGCCATGCCATTGTTTGAGGATTGATCTAATGCAATAAAACTGGGTAGTAAAGAGGTATGATCAAAGTTTTACTTGCCTTGCTAATGATCCGTGAAACCTAGAGACTCGTAGTAGCACGCTTCACACTCCGGGTACTCTATCGCAAACAAACAAGCATACAATAAGCACACAACTAGAAGCATGGGTAAAACTCAAACAATAGATCTAATCATAAAGTTCAACCTAAGAACTCCGCTTTGCAAAAAGAATCAAATCAAACGAAGCAATGAAACTCAAACTGCGAAAGAAACAAGCTCCGTTTACTAATCTGGACTTAAGTCAAATTTTGCAGTAGCAAAAACTTGTTTAAGTTCGTTAATCACAAAGAGGACTTCGAGACGAAACACTAGGCGCTTGAATCGCCTGACTCCGATAAACGAGCGAAACGATAAACTAAAACGAAAATCAGGGCAGAAATTGCGATAGAAAATAATCGCGGAAATCCCTGGAAAAAGAAAAACTGACGAACAGGCTAACGAACGAACATTCGTTGTCTGCGGCTAAAGGTGAAAATCGTACGTAAAAACGAAAGAACGGACGGGTGTTCGCTAATTAACTTAACCAAAAAAATAAAACCGATCTATATAAAAAAAATAAACTGCGGGTTCTTAAAAAAACTAAACGGTTTTCCGAAGAAAACCGACTACGGCGGGGCGGCTACCTCCGGCGAATGCGGCGAGGGCGGCGGCGGGTACGGCGGTGGTCGGTGGTGATGCCGGGCTCCGGCGGGGCGATGGGTGGCAGCGGTGGTCGGTGGCAGCGACTACGGGGTGGTGGCGGCGGTCGGTGGCGGCGCGGGCGAGAGGCGCGGCGGCGGCGGCGAGCTCCGGCGGTGGCAGTGGATCGTGCTCGGGTTAGGGTTCGGTGGCGGGTGGGCTGAGGCGGCTTGGGTCTCGGGGGCGCGACTTATAAGAGGGCCGGCCTGGGGAGTCCTGGCCGGTTACGGCCCGGAGTCGGTTTCGTTTTTTTTAAATAATTCCACGCAGAAAAACAAATAAAAGAAATACTAAACCGACTCCAAAAATCCTGAAATAATTTTTTCCCTTCCTCTAAAAATATAGCGGACAAAGTGAACATTTATTTGGGCCTAAAATGCAATTTTGGAAAACACATATTTTTCCTAATTCAAATAAAATAGCGATAAAATTCCGAATAAAAATATTATTTGATTTTAATATTAAATCTCCAATATTTATTTATTTTGGGAAAGTCATTTTATCCCCTTTTTTATTTTTATAAAATAAATATTTCAAGAGAAAATAATTAAAACCAAACGATCCTCTTTTCAAAATTTGAGAAAACTCAAATATGAAAATAACAAAATCCCCAACTCTCTCCGTGGGTCCTTGAGTTGCGTAGAATTTCTAGGATAAAGCCAAAATGCAATAAAATATGATATGCATTCATGATCTAATATATAACATTCCAAATTGAAAATTTGGGATGTTACATGTTGCTGCAGAAAAGCTAGGGTTAGCACAAGACACTTTTTAAGATTCGATTCAACTACTACGTATTTGGCCCGAACCTCGGGGGCTACACCCAGTGGGTGGGGGGGGGCGAACCTCGAGCCGGCTCAACCACTCCGTGACGCACGAAAAGATGGAGAACAGTGCCCTCTGGCGCCCGGGGCCCACGCCCGGAGAACCCAATGTATCCTAGTACCCGGCGGGCCCCAGCGCCAGCTTCCTAGACGCTAACATCCCGTCCCCATGACCATGTAGCTTTACCATTGTAACCCTGGGGGGTTGATCTATAAAACCCCCTAGGAGGCCTTCATGCATGGGGAGAGATACGATCAATAGAATACACACATAAGGAGACGGAGCAGCCTATGCTTTGGCCTCTCTTCCACCCTCCCCAACACAGCTCAAGGAGCAAGCTTGTAGCATCCACATATAAACCACACGCGGCAGGACTAGGGGTGTTATCTCTCCGGAGAGCCCCGAACGTGGGTATGTCTTGCATCCCTTGCTCGCCTCTAGAGCCCACCAGTGCCCTCGAGCCTGTCACTCTCTTTAGCCATCCTTTGGCATCTGCCGTGCGCCCACCACGACAATAGACATGAACAAAACCCCTTCGTTCAATGACCGGTAGCGGAATCATGGACATCCATATTGGTCCCTATGATTACATGAATGATATTCGAGTGAACCTTTGGTTATCATGTGATGTTCCCTCTTCTTCATGATACTTTACAAAACCTGGTGTACATCGTTATCCTCTTGAGTCATCACCATGCTCACTATATCGTTGCTCCCGCTACCGGTTTTGTTCTTCTTTTTCTTTGACATGTTCAGGCATCCCTGTGACGTAGTCACCTGTGTCTGGCCAGACGATGATGGATGCCTTTACACTGAGAGGGCCCTAAGAATATATCTCCATTGTTGGAGGAGCAAATCCCACTCTTGCACTGTCCAGTCACTTGTCAAACTTTCCGGTGAGCCTGAAAGTTGTCACCTTATTATAAATTATGTTTTTGCAACTCCAAAGTCCACCATCTGGTAGTAAGTGACCAAGACACTCTCATGGTTTGAGGAACTAAGACACATGCTAACACTATGTGTTATAACAGGTGATTTCAGACGATATGATCACATAGTATAACAAACAAGTACTGGGTCGATTCAACATGATCATTCTTCTAATGTCATATCATCAATGTTGTTTTAGGACTATCGTCACCCTTAGAGATATCCTAAAATCCGAAAAACATGATGACTAACAACATTTAAGCCGGTCTTAGAGGTGAGACCGAGAACCTATTGTTTATCGTGTATCATTTCACGCGTGTATATGAGTTTTGCACTGAATCGCATATTCTAGGATCATATCAATTATAGCATGAAATATAAACTCTTAATCTATACCTAATATTAAAGGACGGAGGCTTTCATAGTTCTCCATAGGTCACCCTTTTATATCCATTGATTTTGTGTTAATCATGAAGATTGACGGCTGAGATTTCTCTTTTACTGTATCCACAATCGACAATACCGATTTGTAAGTTACATGCCAGAGCGATAGGAGAATGAAAACTC
This sequence comes from Triticum aestivum, assembly GCF_018294505.1. Taxonomy (NCBI): domain Eukaryota; kingdom Viridiplantae; phylum Streptophyta; class Magnoliopsida; order Poales; family Poaceae; genus Triticum; species Triticum aestivum. The sequence continues at coordinate 250,108,053 of NC_057804.1, read as the reverse complement.
AATTGACAAGAGGTTGAGCCACGTCCACGCTGTCTCATGGGCCTATCTCATATCTTGATTATTTTCTCAAAACTTGTCTGTGACTAAAATCTCAAATCTAGAAATAGTTACGTCGCCAAAAATAAATGATTTGTTTTTAGTATGTACCACGTAACCAAGTCGAAATCGATTGTTAAAAAAGAAATGCAACCCAGTCAAACTATGCATACCTCACCGCCGGCTCCCATAAATATCAGGATTGGGAGGGAGGAGGGGAACGAACGGGAGAGCAGCGAATAGATTGCAGGCCGGTCAAGCCCGACTCCACCGACTCAAAGCTCTGCAATGCCGTGTTGAGAAGGTACTTCAGGCCGGCACTCACAGGCGCCTCTTTGACGATGCTGCTAGGAAGTGCGACAACCTCATCTTCTGGGCGAGGCAACCTTATCTTCTGGACGGTGCCCGTTCATGTGGCGATATCGATGGTAGCCGCCGATGCCGAAGAAAGCACTCCGTGGATATGCTTGGCGCCCTCGGCACGCCACCTCAAGACGACCTTGCGGGGTCTGTCGTGCACTTGTGGGCAGGTCCTCACCAACCGACGGACCACGCGTCGGCTTCATGTGTGCCATGTGGCAGTTAGGTTGTACAAGATGCAGACATGCACCGTAGGCTTCGGGTTTCCCTCCTCTCTATGCCCTGCCTCGCGCCCTCACCTCAGCTGCTTGTCATGCGCGGCCGCCCATGCCTCTTCAACTGCTCTTCCAACGAGTGCCTCTAATGATCGATTCATGTTTCCAATTGATACGCCGATGAAGGTTAATGGTAAGGTCACTCCGGTTTTCCTGTGGTCGAGCGCCTCTTAGTGCAGTAGTAGTGGCAAACTTCTTTATGTCTGCCAGTACTAGATCCTGCCCACATGCTCCGGCCATGAGCCTAGGCACCTAGAACAAGTCATGGAGCTAACTCACGGTAGAATGCCAAGCAGGCACATCTTTTAAGGAGGGCCTGCACTTGAGGAGTAGTGAACTGGCAATCATCAAACAGGCAAAGGGAGTCGTGGTTCTTGCTAATTTGTGTTTGAGCCTCCTATAGGCTATGTTTTTTAGCAGGTTCCAGCAGGCTAGGTAGACCGAAGATTTAAGGTATGAAGGATCTTTGTGTTGTTACAATCGGCAATGGATTCAAATTTCGTTATGTAGATTGGTAAGGCTAAGTTTGAATTTTCTTATTTTTGGATCATTATTTCCTATTCCAAAAGTAGATGTGCGGATGTTTGTTAAATTTTCGGAGGAAAATAGGCCTACTGAATACACATTAAAACATGACTGATTTGGGAATTTGGATGTAACATACCATGGTCATGCATGAATGTAGTTGTTGAGAGACTTATCTTATCAGTCCATCATAAATCATCCCAGCCTCCCATTTGTCTATTTAGTACATCACAAGACGATTATCATGGGGCTAATGGAAGTAAATTAAAGTTCAATGCTGAACCTTTGGTACCCGGAGCTCTATTGACTATTGTAAAAGAAAACGACCCTAGAGGCACCAAACCAGCCCTGCTCATCTAGCTTTAGATTTCCATTTTGCATAGTTAAGATGGCAATATTGCAGTCCTACAATACTAGGTTAGCTACCTAATTTTAATCCCATTACAATGTTATTACAGATAGCTTCCTTATCATATACTGACCCATGTTTTTAAAACAACAAAAGTATTGAACTAACCCAACACATTTCACCGAGCTCACAAATTTGAGGTGCTGCTGCACCCTAGCGTGTCTCCATCGGACGGTTCCTGTCATCATGATTGTGGTCCTCGAAACAAAAAAATAAATAAAGACACTGGTTGAACAATTTTAGTATTTTATACTATTAATATTATTTACAATGAATTTTGTCATCCTATTGCTATGCATGGGCATATGTGCTAGTTATGAATAAAGAAAATATAGTAATACAATATTATTGCCTCTAGGGCATATTTCCTAGAGACGAGTGGGGCTCGAGAACGTGCGCTTGGCAGAAGACGCATCACCGCGGATTGGTGTAGTGGGACGGTTGCTGGAGTGATGTGCCTGCCCGTGAGCTCGGGTCGTGGGACTGGTGGAATTGGGCGGTTGCTCAAGAGCGACGAAGAGCCAACCCCCGTGCTCCTTCTATAAATCGGAGGCTACGATGAATGATGCTCATTCATCCTCCTTCCATCTCAAGCCCCCAAGATTCATCGTCCTTCTCCTTCTTCTGGTCTTTGGCTCGCCCTTCTAGTCCCCATGGCTAGGGGAAAGAGCCAGGCTCATGCGCCTGCCGCTGTAATGGCCTCCTCTCGCAGTAGCACCCAGCCCTCGGCCTCGGCCGAAGACACCAGACTAAGCTCCCATGGAGGAGGTGCTGGACGGAGGTGCGGAAGGCGCGGCGGCCGCGACAGAGGCAACCATGGTGGCATGCTAGTCGGTGCCTCCTCACTGCTTCGTTGCCGGCAGAGGGCCACACGGGCAACACCGCGCTGGAGTTTGTTGTGAAGCTGCACCATCGCCCAGAGAGTAGGCTGCAACTTCCACGACCTTTCTCGAGGGTGATGGATGAGGACCCCCTACACGACCTGTGGCGGCGCGCTAGCCGCGCGGTAATGGTCCTTCATATGTCAAAGTGGATTTTTTTGTCCACAGTACCATGTACTTGCTCATGGATGGAAGACTTTCATCTGCGCCCATTGCTTAGGAGAAGGGAATCTTTTCCGCTTCAAGCTCATGGAAGCGGATACTCTCTCTGTGAAGTTCTTTGGGGCGTCTGGATTTCGCCTTGGCTACTGTGCAGAAAGCTCGAGCGACTTTGACACCGCTTCCTCCAGTGACAATGACGAAGAGGACACTAGCGAAGGTGATCCTCGATGCGTCAAGAGTGGAGACAACAACTTTGATGCATAGTGACCGCCGACGGCACCATCATCACCAGCTGGGCGCCGACAACACCATCATATACACCTGGGCCCAACTTCATCTTCCTTGATGGTGTCCTTACTTAGCCGCGTCCTTGTGGTCCTGGCACAGATGACCAGGGCATCACCTATCCGCTCTCTCCATTCCTGGCTTCATCTTCCCTGCCAGAGAGGCTCTCTCCTGATCTTGTCGGGTTGCGTCCCTCTGGTCCTGGTGGGCGTGACTATGGCGTCACGCAGGCGCTTCTTTTCCCTCCTTGCTCTTGATGTAAACACTAGGAGGAGTGGGACAAGAATAATCGTCTTGGACAAAAATATTTCCCATCTACATCTACATTTGTATGATTTGTACTTGTTGCCACATGCAATTTGAGAAGAAACTTGCCGGAAAAGAATAATCGTCTTGGACGTTGGGGGCCAGCCCCCCAGCAGTCCCTTGCGATTAAGTTATCCGACAAAGCTTCTTGCCGATCTCAAACACAGCTACTACTAACCCTTTCTGAGAAAACTCGAGGCAAGTTTAGGAGCGCGGATGGAAGCCTGGCCTCTTTCCGGTCTCATACGTAGCTGCAACTAAGACTGTCAAGCGAACTCGAGGAAAGGATAAGGTGTGAGTGAAGGCGCAACAAGGTCTCCTCGTGTGCAAGTTTCTCATACATAGACGTAATATAGAATGATGGGATTTTTTAAAAAACAAACTTTTGACATATCTTTCTTTGCTTTACTTCCTACTGCTTGAATAAGGAGAGGCCATTGTAGGTCCAAGTGTGTGAGCACACCTTCATCCTTCCCCCAGGAAAGTTGCTCGCGGGGAACTTTTCTGTCTCTGATAGAAAAAGAAAGAAGAGAAATCACAACATGGTGCTGTTGGCGGCATGACAATCATTTTATTTAAACAAATGCAACTACATGAAAATAATGCGATTGCATATAGATAAACATGTATGCAAGTTTGTAAAACACTTGGTTTTATTTAGATACACACAGGGTCTTCGTCTGGTTTTGTACAAAGGGTTACATGCCTTTCCGGCAAGGCTTATACTAAATGCGTTGCCGGGGACAGGGCCGGGCAACCCTGACTTACGGGTAGAAATTGTGAAGATGCTCAATATTATATGAGTTTCGCCCTTGGGTGCCATCTTCGGTTTCCAGACGGACTGCGCCAGGTTTGGTGACTTGTACTACCCGGTAAGGGCTTTCCCACTTCGGTGTCAACTTCTTTGCACCCTTAGCGGACTGAACACGCCTAAGCACAAGGTCTCCTTCCTCAAGGCTCCAGGCGTGAACCCTGCGGCTATGATAGTGGCGCAGTGCCTGCTGGTAGCATGCAGCACGCACAGCTGCCCAGAGACGATCTTCCTGGAGGAGCATGGCACCGTCATGCCACAACTGCTCTTGCTCTACCTCATCGTCGGCAAGTACTCGAGGTGACCCGTATGTGAGTTTTTTGGGAGCACTACTTCTGTACCATATGTTAGGGAGAAGGGAGTCTGGCCAGTAGCTCGATTTGGTGTTGTTCTGATTGACCAAAGAACCACCAGCAATTCATCAATCCAGCATTTGCCACACTTTCATAATTTTTCAAAGGTCCTTGTCTTGAGCCCACACAACACTTCAGCATTCATCCTTTCAGCCTGTCCATTGCTCCTCGGGCGGGTGACGGAGGAGAAAGAGACCTTGTTTCCAAAGCTCTAGATGTACTACATGAAGGTGCGACTCGTGAACTGGGTGCCATTGTCAGTCATCACTCTGTTGGGTACTCCAAAATGGCACATCAATCTTTTAAAGAACCTGACAGCTAATTACGCAGTCACCTTTCTCACTGGCTCTACCTCGGGCCACTTTGCGAACTTGTCGTCAAGGGTGGCACTGATGGTGAAGGTGTCGTCAGTGCCATCCCGCCTCGCTGGAACCTTCTTCATCATAGGGGGAGCAGCCTTGGATTTCTTGCTTCCGAACTCTCTAGCAAGCCGCTGTCGGGCGCATCACACTCTAAGGTGGCACGCTTCCCGGGGATCTTGTCAGCATCCTTGCTAGTTTTCTTGCTCTCCTTTCCTTCTTTGGCGGGAGCTAGGGCCTTGGTAGCCTCTGCTGCTACCACATTTCTGTACATCCTATCACGCAGATGACTGTGTCCCTTTAGTCTAACAGGATGGAGATGACCCCCATTGGCCCTGACATGTTCAAGGTATTAAAGGAGTAGTGAGACGCTGCCACGAACTTGGTCAAAGTTGGGCGACCAAGAATCTCATTGAATGGAAAGGGAAGCTTGACAGTGTCAAATACAATCTTCTCAGTTCTGTAGTTCAGCTCCCCGCCAAATGTCACCGGTAACGTGATTTTCCCCTTAGGACGGCTTCTTCCCTAGTTGATCCCTTGGAATATGCTAGTCCTCTTGAGGTGCTCACCATGAATTTGGAGTTTCTCAATTGCGTCAGGAGAAATCAAGTTCAAACCTGCCTCGCCATCAACCAGCATCTTTGTGACCTTGAGGTTGCGAATCGTTGGTGAAACCAAAAATGGCAAGCATCCGACCGCGGTGGTGCAATTTGGATGATCCTCAGCATCAAAGATGATGGGCGTGCCGAACCATTTGAATGGTTCCCGGGCACCCACCGCCGGCTCCATCGGGTAGACCTCACGTGCCCACTGTTTAAGCTGGCGGTGAGAGGAGTGCAAGGACTCACCACCGTCAATACACATCGCCTTAGTAGCCTTCTGAAACTCTTGCTTACTAGTTTCACCATCGTCCTCTTCTTCTTTCTTCTCGCAGCCCCTGGCGGGCTTCTCCTTCTGCTGCTTGGCCTTGCCGCAGCGACCTCCACGGCCACCACAACCTTTCCCACCAGCACCATCTTGGCCCTTCTCCTTGTCACGCTTCTCGCACTCAGCTTTCTACTTTTCAACAAGCTGCTCAACTTGGAGGCATTCTTGGAGATCGCGTCCCTTTGTGCAGTTGATTTTGTAGCATGGCCCGTCAGACTTGCCAATTTTCTCTGCCGCTGCGGCCACCTGACAATCAGTGCATGCATCAGCTTCTTTGCCGGGCACCTCGGTCTTTGCCTTCTTACCGGCGCTAGGATCACTGGAGCTCTCAATGGCCATCACTGCTTTCCCTAGCGCTACCTGTTACACCTTCGACCTTTCTTTCTTGGGGCAGCAGCGTCATCGTCATCCTCTGAATCAACTTCGACATCAGCCTCCTCCCGGGGGAGTTGCCTCCCTTTTTCAGAACAATCACACTTGTTCGCCAATGTTTAGAGTTTGCTGGCGGTCTTCGCCAGCTAGAAATTCATCTTAGCACGCATCCTCTGATTGCGCACATTCGTGTGGAACGCAGCAATCACTGCTGCCGGGTGTATCTCTGGGATGTTGTGGTGCACTCAACTAAATATTTCTAGATACTTGTGCAGCCTCTCTGCTTCCTTCTATTGGACGACTTGCGGGTCGCTGGGCTGCCCGGGCTCTAGGTGACCACCTATAAAGGCACCAACAAACTCATTGCACAAGTTAGCCCACCAGGAAATGGAATTATTTGGCAGGTGCATCAACCAAGACCTTACATTTTGAAGTTGCTAGATGCTGATTCATTCAACTCAGCTAATTATGAAAGCGCTAATCATAATGCCAGATTTTCTACTCCTAACAATCGGGAGGATGGATTTACTCGACCGCCCAAACTCACCGTCCGATGTTATGCATGCGGTTTCTATGGACACATGGCATGATCCTGCTACAAAAAGCGATTTCAGCAAAAATTGAAATGGGTCCCCAAAACACTCTTTCCTATTTTGCCGCTCACGTTTCGCCTTCGGCCTTGATTCCCCAACAGGCTCGAGCCAATACTGCCATACCACTACAGCCGTCGTCCACAGTGCTTCAGTTGCCACCTCCCTCCACCTCCAATCCCCCTCCCATGGCGAACTATCCTCTCAACCCAGTACCTTTCCTCCCTCTGGGCTTTGCGGTGGAGCCGGGACCAGTGAATCGGGTTATGCACAGTGGCATGGTGGTCAAACCCATCCGTCTACTCAACCACGACTTCCTAGCGGTGGCGGAAGTAAGTCACTATGTCCCACTCCATCGCCGAGCTGCCATCCGCAACATGGTCGAAGGTCTGCTTCATGAATCTCAACTCTTCACCACGAAGTCTAGTGATCACTCATTTGGCGTTGGTATGTTTGGTTTTGTGGATGTGTTCATGCGAGATACTGTTGTCAACACTCCATTAGAACTTGAGGATGAGGACCTGCTGATTACTTTTGTGCCACATAATGCTGCCTTGAATAGACGCTCCACCACCTATGGGCCCAAACTTTGGCTGATGTAGTTTGGGCTCCCCTATGACTATCAGACTGAGTACTACATCAATAAATCTTTAGGTGGTTTTCGATCTCTGGTATCTTGGTGCAATCCCAGATAGGATAGGAGATACACTTTATCAGAGCTCGTGTCATTCACATGAGATTAATCCCTAAGAGCTTTGTAGTTTGGCAGCTTGGAGGTGCTCGAGATTGTTGGACTGTGTAGGTCACGATCCTGTGTAGCAATGAATGGAATGCCCTTTTGCCTGAAGTTCCCCCGGCTGGGGAAGAACCACCACCACCTGATGGCAATCCGCATCCCTAGTTTAGTCTAGACCTGACAGCAGAACAATTATACCAACAACAGGTGCATAATTGGCTAGTGCAAAATGCGGCCCCGACCAATGGAGTGCAGAATGATCAACATTCAGATAATGAGAATGATGTTCAGGTGGATGCAGGTTGGGGAGCCTGGCCGGCACCACCTCCGCCACTACTTACCCCGCATCTGGTGAATTACCAGGCTTGGCTCGCTACTGAGGGCGTGACAGTTCAGCATGGTCTTGTACCTGAAGACAACGACATAGATGATGCAGCGTGGGCCTAGAATGATGCTATAACTACCTGTGATGAAGTTAGCTCTGTGGACTCTCTGCCCATGGTAGCCATGCTTGATCGCACCCCCAGGTCATGGACATCACCCCCAATGTTTCTGAAGCACTCCTGGTCACTGCTGGTTTTCATGATCAGGGTATGCACTTTAGTCTGTCAGCCCGTGGTGAAAAAATCATGACACTTCTCCTGTTTGATCCAGTTCCAAGGCAGCAGCTCAACAACTTTCTTTTGAATGCTCTCCGGCCTAACTTGGCGACCATCGGGCCATGGAATGGTGGACCGGGTACACGCGCTTATCACCTGCAAGTTGTGGTACAGGTGACACACTCAGTTGATGGATTACAGTTTGAGCAGCAGGCTCTCCTTAGCAATGGTGTTAACTCCTCTGTCATAATTGAAGAGATCCAGGATGCAACAGATGCACCCTCTCAGCCTATTGAGCATGCTCTGGCTATTGCTAACATTTCCTCTGCTACCACAACGATGGGGCCTGACGTCACTTACACTGAATCTGTTAATCAGTCAACAATTAGTACTAATACCAACCTGGCCTGTTCTGAAGAAAATACAATGGCACCTATGCAGGCTGATGACTATGCAGTTCACACTACATCTGGCCTCAATCCCAATGAGGCCACAATTGCTCTTCACACTCACACCACTCAGGCATCAGGCTCTGTCATGACTAGTGCTAGTCGCAAAGGTAAAGCCCAGGCCCCAATTGATTGCTCTCAGCTTCGTCGTAGTTCCAGGTGCAATAAGTTTGATGGGTTCATGGTTCACCAGCCCACTGATAGCCGCAACTACAAATCCAAGGTGTAACCATGGGTGGTGCCTTCGGCCTTGAAGATTCAGGAAGTTTGGGAAGATCAGAATGCTTCTGTAGAAGCACATGACATTCCTCCGGCAACCACCATCCCAGTTATGCGGGCTGTAGGGATCCAACTCTGTGCGGTCCGGGAAGAAGAACTTGCGGAGGAAGCTCTTAACATGGAGCTCGAGGAGTCATCTTCTTCGGCTGCATATTAATCTTTCCTTAGCTTATTTTATGGTACTTTTGCAAACGTGGAAATGTTCGTGTACTTAATGCATCGGACAAGCATTTAGCGCTTGCTAATGCGATCGTGAGAAGTGGTTGTGCTGTTATATGTTTACAAGAGATGAAAATGCCCACTTTTGATATGAATGTACTTCGCTCTATGTGCCCAAAGCGATTTGACTAATTTGCTTATATCCCGTTGCAAGGGGCATCTGGAGGGTTAGTAACAATTTGGAATAGCTCTATTTTTGCTGGTATGGTTACAATAAAAGAATCCTTTGCTCTTCGTATTTCTTTCACATCAAAATAGTCAGCACATGTTTGGGGGCTCATCAACATCTATGGTCCGTGCGAGGGCCCTAATAGGGACACCTTCACCAAATGGCTATTTGATCTGCATATACCATCGTTTGAAGATTGGATTTTGCTAGGAAATTTTAACTATATGAGATCTCCAGACAAGCGTTACAAGCAGGGCCGTGACGTGTTGGATATGTTTACTTTTAACGACTTCGTTAGAGGGCAAGAGCTGACTGAACTGCCAATTAAAGGCCGCTCCTTTACATGGAGTAATATTCAACATGACCCATTGCATGAACAACTCGATTGGGTTTTCACCACATTGAATTGGATGCTCTCATTCCCTCACACAATGGTTCAACCACTAGGGCACCCAATCTCTGATCATGTTCCATGCAATGTTGTCATTCAGACAAAGATTCTGAAAGCAATGCTCTTCAGGTTTGAACATTACAAGATCGCAGACCTAGGCTTCATGGATGTGGTCACTTCTGCATGGGCCAAGCCCATTAAGCACAGGAAGGGTCCAATGCTGCATCCATTCTCTGCCAAAAACTCAAGGCTATTCGTCAGGCGCTTAGCAAATTGAGTAAGAACATCTCACGCTTATAAATAGTGATGGAAAACACAAATAAAGCACTTCTGGAAATTGACTCTTTGGAGGAAAAAAAGACTTTTAAGCCGGCCTGAAATGAACTTTAGGAAAATCCTTAAGAAACGCCTGTTCCGCTTCCTCTCCTACCAAAAGGACTATTGGAAGAAACGCTGCACGATCAGAAGGATCCAATTCGGAGATGAGAACACTAAATTTTTTCAAGCTACAACCACAGAACGATGCAGGAAGAACTACCTGGCCAGCCTTAAAACTGATAATGTCGATGACCACAATGGGAAGGAATCCATCCTCTTCAACTTGTTCGGAGAAAGACCAGGAAAATCCAATACACATCAGATGTGTTTTGATCTGGATACATTGATCGACCCTGACACAGACCTCGATCAACTCATAGTCCCATTCACACCGAAATAAATAGATAACGTTGTGAAATAAATGCCTCCGGACAAGGCCATAGGCCTGGATGGAATCAGTGGTGCCTTTTCAAGGCCTGTTGGCCTCTGGTCAAAACTAACTTCTATCAGCTATGTTCTGAGTTCCATAGTGGATCGCTCAATATGGAGAGTTGGAACTACGGATACATTACCATGATACCAAAAACGAACTCGCCCGAGACAGTCAATGACTATCGCCCCATCACTTTGCTCAACTGCTATCTGAAATTGATAACAAAATTGCTTGCCAATCGACTGCAATGAGTCATTCTACGGCTAGTTCATCGCAATCAATATGGTTTCCTCAAAGGGCGTTCCATTCATGATTGGCTCACCCGGGCCTTCGAGTACATTCACCAGTGCCAACAATCCAGTAAAGAGATCATATTGCTCAAGCTAGACTTTGCTAAAGCGTTTGATACCATAGAACACTCTGCCATGATGTAGATCATGCAACAAATGGGGTTTAATGACAAATGGATTGCCTGGATCTGATGTATCTTATCCTCTGGAAAATCTTCAGTTTTACTAAATGGTGTGCCCGGCCGTCAGTTTCCCTAGAAATGTGGTGTTCGCCAGGGAGACCCGCTGTCCCCACTAATCTTCGTCCTCGCGATAGAACTGCTTCAAGTGACCATTAATTATGTTGTTCACAAAAATTGGATACGACATCCGATCAACAACACTAGCACCACAGATTTCCCGGTAATTCGGTATGCCGATGACACCTTGATCATCATGCCTGTGTGCCCTTTGCAGGCGGCGCAAATGAAGAACATCCTCACCGACTATGCTGACTTAATTGGACTCTGTATGAACTTCCAGAAATCCACTATTGTTCCCATCAATGCAGCTCAGGACCTAACTTGAAGGATAGCCTCCATCTTTGGCTGCAGCACATTGACTATGCCATTCACTTACCTTGGGTTGCCGCTCGGCACCACTAGGCCATCGGTGCAAGACCTCACCCCACTCGTTTGCAAGGTAGAATACAAAATTACAGCTGCAATGCTTCTAATGTCATATGCCGGGAAGTTAGCTCTTGCTAACTCTCTCATCACCTCGTTGGCTATCTTTTCTATGGGCATGATAAGGCTACATCCAAAGATTGTGGAGCAACTGGATAAAAACAGACAACAGTGTTTATGGCGCAAGAAAATTGAAAATGGTGTTAGGTGTAACTCACTGGCTACCTATGACATGATTTGTCCCCCAAAAAAACACGGAGGTCTAGAGGTCCTAAATCTCCGCATTCAAAATGATGCCATGCTGCTGAAATTCTTACATAAATTCTACAACCGACATGACATACCATGCGTGAAACTGGTCTAGGGCACCTACTATAATAACAGAGTTCCACATGCCTCAGAGTTGTGCGGTTCGTTTTGGTGGTGAGATGTGATGCAGCTCAGCCCGATTTTCAGAGGAGTGTCCACAATACACATTAGGTCGGGTGTCACGGCCTTGTTCTGGAAGGACTGCTGGAGGCCAACTATTTTCTCTGAAGCCTTCCCACGAGACTCATTCACGATGAAGGAAGACATCTTGGTCAACAACTTCCTTACTATTACTCATTTACGTGAGGTTTTTCAGCTGCCCCTGTCGATGCAAGCGCATGAAGAGGTGAGAGGGATGCAGACGAAGACCTTGAATACGGATATATCTGTACAGTATCTGTGAGACGCACGTTGAAGAGATAGTGGAACACCTATTGTTCCATTGGACGTTTAGTCGGAGATGCTGGACTACATTGGGTTTCAACTGGACCAGTCATGGAGGGAGCTGATTGAGGCGGCAAAAAATAACCACAATGGGCCCATGTTCATGGACCAATTCCTGGTGGCTGCGTGGAGCCTATGGAAGGAAATAAACAACAACTATTTTAGAAGATCCCTCCCACAGTGGAGCCTATGGAAGGAAAGATTCAAAGCTGACTTTGTAAACCTACGCTATAGAGCTAAGGATCAAAAGAGGCAGTTTATTACTACCTTTGTAAGCACTCTTGGGTAGCTGCTCCCTACACTTCTCAAAACTCATTTGTTTTCTTTTTTGAGGGGGTGGGGGTTTGCCCCCCCCCCTAACTCACACACATGTAAATATGTAACACTGCCCCAGAAAAGGCTCTTAATACAAATATGCAGTAGGAGACTCTCCTACTGCTTGATTGGTCAAAAAGACCTAGACCTTACATTGGGCTTGAGCGCCAATGGAAAGTAGTTGGCAAGAACCTTCTGATCTCTTCCCCCGGCAGCTTGGACGACGATCATGTAGATGCCCAAGAACTCTGCTGGGTACAACTTCCCGTCGTATTTTTCTGGTAGCTTAGGCTTGAAGGCATGGGACGATGGCCTGCAGACTTCCCGTAGCTCACGAGTGAAGGCGGGGCATCCTCCTTCGTAAGGTAGGTACCCACAAACACTGGGCGTGAGCTTGTCAACATCAGGGCCATTGCTCTTGTCGAACTAGTGGCGCGTCTCCCAGCGCCGCTCGATGGTGAGGCAGGCGTCCTCCTCCTGCCTGTCCCACAACACATATCATGCTGGGTCTACGGGCCGAACGAGGCTGTCGACATCTCATCAGGCTCATCGATGCACTAGGCTTCCTGCGGCTGCCTCTGGGGTGGTTGCCATGGAGGGGACTACACTGTGGGTGTAGTCCTCTCCACATGGCCACCAGCAGGTGTTGCCGATGTTGTTTGTGGATGCCGTGAGTGTTCCACATGCCACAATTTGCTGGCTTCAGCAAATTCAATGAGGCTCTGGATGGTGTCTCTCCACTCATCCATTTTGTCATCCGCTGGAAAGTTCAACAGTAGCTGAGCCCGTGCCATCACTTCCGCCACCGTCCCTGGCTTGGCGTGGGAAGCAGAACGCGACATTGCTCGACTCCTGGCAGAGCCAGAAGGAGCGGCATTGTGTTCCTGCTGCCTCAAACCGATCACAAGCATGGTCTGACATGGCTAAGGCTATGCTCCTAATCAGCTGGAGACTTGTCATGTGGGTGTTGTCGTTGTGGGTCGATGACGCCGCTCGGGGTCTTCTCGCGCTCGCCCTATGCGGGGTGAGGTGTGTTACTTCACATTGCGCCCTGGCAGCAGTGGCCGGAGGATCTCGACTCACACCGGAGCGGGCGTTGCTTCCGCGAGGGTCACACTCGTCGGCACGGATGGGAGGTGGAAGTTGGGTGTCCTCGTCACCCGTGCCAGCATGGACATGTTTGCTAGAAGGTTGAGGGAGCTGGGCGGCTGCAGTAGATCCAACTCCTACTCTGACTATGGTGGGCATGACAGCAGGGCCGCCTGCGTCACCTGTGCCACCCATGATGCCCGCTCTGCCCGCCTCGGTTGTGGTGTCTGGGGCGCCCGTGGCCGCATGTGGAGGGGCCTTTGATGGGGATGGTTGCACTGTCGCACTGCCCTTCTTCTTAGGAACCCCGGCGACGTAGAAGACAATGAAGATCGACGCGCTGGCTGTCACTTTAGATTCACACAAGCAAATGCCCCCTACCTGGCACGCTAGAGATGTCATGGTAAATGATCACGGTCACCTATGGGGCCATGGGCACCTTCGTGGTTCGCCGGGGGGGGGGGGTGATCACATTGCACAAAGAGTAGATTCAATAGGAGCAGCGCGGCGAGGAGGCTCTTTTTAACCCAGGTTTGGGCCGCTTTGCAGCGTAACACCCAACTGCTGCTTTGGTGTATTGATCAACGGGAGCACGAAGACGTGGAGTGCTCTAGCCCGACAAGGGTGCTCGGGGAGTGTAGCTACGCGCGTACAAGTGCTAGAGGATCAAAAGTTTGAATCCTTTGCTAGGTTACCTCGGGCCTCCTTATAGCTCAAGGGGCTACCACAGTGGCAAAACAGTCATTATACGATGATTAGATTGTAAACAACTCTATCATATCTAACCCTGGCAGTTTAGGAGAAAATGCCACAAATGCTATTTTAGGTGTCGCGTGGAGAGGCAGCCCCGGCAAAGTCCTTCCACCGCTTGCTTAACCATCTCTTATTCACTTGACATGCCTCTGGGACGGGTATCAATAAAGGTAATCTCCCCCCCCCCCGGCGTGCTGCCACCTGGCCAACAGGATCGACCTAGCTGCCCGAGCGCTCGACACCGCACTGATTAGCGACTGACGACTCAGTGAGGTGGAGCAATGGCAACTGGCGGTGGCTTGCCGGGCCTTTGTCTTGAGGCTTTTCCCTGGCCTTGGCGGCCCTGGAGACCTTGTCGGCGTGGCTTGGTCTCGATCCTAGCCGTAGTTTCGACCCTGTCGGCCTCGCCTGGTCGGCAAGGGAGACTTCTCTGAGAATCTTTAGATTAATTGTTGACTTGGTCTTCTTAATGTGCTCCATTATCTCACAAAGAGCGGCTTCTATGGCTTGGTTGTTGTGTGGGACTTGATGCTTGTCAGGGGAACTGTGATGTGTCTGGGCATGAGTCAGGGCAATAAACGCACATGTTTGTTGCACCGACACACCGGATTTCTCCAAGGACTTTGTTATATATTGAAACACCTCTTGATAGGTACTAGGTTGCATACTTATGCAAGATCATCATGTGATTGCCTATGCATCTCGATAGTTGCATCCACAAGAGGATGATTATCCTACCCATGATCTGGAGCTTGCCGTCGTAGCCTATGCACTTGATACTTGGCGACATTATGTTCTTGGTAGTCGTTGCGAGATTTACACTGATCACCAGAGTCTCAAGTATATCTTCACCCAACCGGATCTGATTCTCAGGCAGAGACATTGGTTAGAGTTGATTAAGGATTATGACTTGGAAATTACTTACACCCCAGGGAAGGCCAATGTCATGGCTGATGCATTAATTCATAAGTCCAATTGTAACAATCTCGTGTTGCAACAATGTCAACCTGTCAGATTTAGGGATCCGACAACCCTTGAGAGGTTCAAACTCTGGGGTGCGTGCAGAGATCTCAACCTGCCCAACCTGCCTACTCGCAATCCTCCTAGGCCTAGCGTGTCGAGCTAAAAGAGAGACAAAGACACAGAGATTTATACTGGTTCGGGCCACCATTGTGGTGTAATACGGTAATCCAGTGTGGTGTGGTGGATTGCCTCGAGGGGCTGTGGATGAACTAGTATAGTGGATGAACAAGCCTCAGCAGATGAGGTGTTCTTGAGATGGTGTGGTGCTCTACTTTCTGTGATCTCGGTCCCCTTCTATGGTGGTGGCTAAGTCCTATATATAGTGGCCTTGGTCCTCTTCCAAAATATGAGCGGGAAGGGATTCCACAACGGCAGGATTTGAAAGGGGACAAGTAGTACAGTCTATCCTGACAAAAGTAGTCTTCGCCTGCAAAAAGCCTCTGGTCGTGATGCTACGGTGGGCTCGGTGATGACCTCTGTCCTACCGTCCTGGCGGTCTTGGTCTTATTGCACCAGAATGGAAACCTTTGGCTGATTCCTCGGGACTCTGCGCCTGTGGCTTGCCTCCCTCGCACCGAAGAGGAAACCTGCGCTCTGCACCCACCTGGAACCCACCTCGCCTTGATCATCACGGCTCACGTCAGCCGAGCATCATGAGATACTTGCATAGAAGTCTCCTTCCCTTAGGAGCCCTCCTGAGGAGGCCACTTCCTTCGGGGGTCTTGTCGTTGTCCGCCTCGCGAGGCTTGGCCCCTCACGAGGGTCTTGCGGTGTTGGTGTTGAAGCTGGGTCATACCAGGCCGCCGATGAAGCCACGTGGTGGGCCGCAGGCAGGAAGGACTGGATACCCTCGAATCCAGGATGCCGACAGTAGCCCCCGGGCCAAAGGCGCGCTCGGACTTGGCTTCTAGGCGAAGCCAAAGGGCAAGTGCGGAGCACCACGGGCCCTAACCGCCTGTAGCCTTGATGACCCGTGGCGACTGATTGGACGTGGGCGACTCCATTTCCCCATGCTGCCTCGGCAACTGCTCGACTTGACAACTGCATGCTGCATGTAGAGAGGATCATCATTACTGGTAATCATGGGAGGCCGACGATTTACCTTCTGCCGGCTATAAATGTGCGAGCGGATGGAGCCCCTTCCCATCTCTCCTTCGTTTTACTCCCGCCTGCTTATTCTCCTATCAATTTCGCTCTCATGGCGCTGATCAGGAGGTTCTCTGTGGCAGAGAAGGGGAAGGCTCCTAGGGAGGGGCTTGACCCCCTCCCGCCGAAGAAACGGATCCGCCTTCCTGACAATGCCAGCGTGGGGCGAGAGGTGGCCAGGCCTTGGCAATCAAGGCCTCCGCCTGGCTTCCCCCTCCCTCTATACGCCCGCGGTCAAGATGATGGAGTGCACCGTCGCGTGGCGCCTAATGAGGATGGCAGGAACGCCATTGCCCTTCCGACCGCACCACGGACCCATGCCGAGGTTAGCTTGCGCGAGTTTGTGGTTTGGGCGGCCATGCCTCCCGACACCTGGATCCGACTCCCACGGTTCTTCGCCTGCGAGTTGCCTCCGAGGGGGCCGGTTGAGCTATGGCTGCAGCACGCAGGGTGCTGCAGCTTGGCTACCGGGGCTGAAGTTGAGGTGGTGCCGCCTGGAGACATCTCCATGACGCGAGGATGGGGCAAGATCTCCCAGGCTTGACGGGCGGAGGGAGCCCTGGCAATCCACTTCAAGTACGATGGCGTGGCTACCTTGTTCTTCAAGGTCTTCAACAAGGAGGGCGAGCAACTAGAATGCTGCTCCGGAGGAGACAGCATGAGGGATGCCGTAGTGGGCGCTGGACATGCCGCTGCCACCTTCAGCGCTTCGTCCAGCAGCAGTGACGATTCCTATGAATCTAGCGAATCTCCTGAGACCAGTGATTCTCCGGAGTCGAGCGACGATAGCTACGTGTCGCCAAGCTCCTTCCAAGGCCGCAGCACAGCTGCGGCTTCCGCCTGGCATCGCCAGCGATCCCGTAGGGCCCTGTAGTTGTTTCTCCTGCGCGAGATGAAGATCAGCCCCCGTGGGGTTTGATCAGGATGCACGTATTCCAGTTCAGCTGAGTCCGTCCCTTTTCTCTTCCCTAGACAGCGTGGCGCTCTACGTCGACAAGACCCAGTCCCCATGCATGCTTCAGCCGTCGGTAGTATGCCCGGTCGCGATGTCGTGGTCAAGGCTAGGAGGTGAGTGGCCCAAGGTCCGGTAAGAGCTCATGAGATGC
Organism: Triticum aestivum; assembly: GCF_018294505.1. Taxonomy (NCBI): domain Eukaryota; kingdom Viridiplantae; phylum Streptophyta; class Magnoliopsida; order Poales; family Poaceae; genus Triticum; species Triticum aestivum. The sequence continues at coordinate 250,090,669 of NC_057804.1, read as the reverse complement.
GATTCTCACGAGGTCCCCTTTGGTGTGCAAGCAGCTGTATAGAAAATCAAAAAGGGGAGTTGAACCGCCCAAGTGGAACTGCGAGGCAGGGCATGGGGAGCGAAACTAGTGCTGTAGCGAGCTGAGACTTATCTTTTTGTTGTCTGAGTCCATTGGGGAGGTGATGCTTGCTGTCGCGCCTGTGGTACCGTTAGGTGCAGCCTCCATTAGCCAGCCCTCCTGCCTCGCTCGCCAAAATGCTCTACGTCCTCGGGTACCGGCCCTCGAGCAAGCTCAGCCGCCGCTGGTATGCCAGGTCGCGATGCCGTGGTCAAGGCCAGGGGGTGAGGGTTGGAGAGCCAGTAGGAGCTCCCAAGACGCGATGCTCGGGAGGCCCCCCCTTTAACGTGCAAGCGACTCGCGAGGCCAGAAGGTGGTTGTCCGGGCCGACCTTTGGCCCATTGCTAGTTGAACCTGTAGGTTGGATGGCAAGGGAGGCCGAGAGCCCTAGGGCCTAAGATGGAGGCACCGAGGACCCTGCGAGGTGGTGCGCGCGGGGCAGGCCACGAACCAGAGCTCGATCCCCGGATTTATCAGCGTTGCAGGGACGGACCCGAGCACAAGCGCCATGTCAATGTGATTATCATGCAGTGATGCAGAAATGCCATTAGTCAGGACGCATGAAGGTCATGAGGCAGTGATTACGAGGTGACAATCATAGATAAATTCACAGAAATGATTAGATTGTCCTGGTGAATGCAAAACGATACTTGCCGTAGGGATGGACCCACACGGCCTGGGGATGATGGAGCCCGAGGGGCACCCCCAAACTGAACGAACTAGGGAGATGTCACCTGGTACCGTTGCTGAAGAGTTGTTGAAGTAGCCAAAAAACATGCGCCCCTGAAGCCGTTCCTCATGAGCCGCTCCGGTGCTGAGCCTCGGGGGGCTCGGAGGGACCGGAATGCTCCTGAAGGTGCTCCTCCATCTCCGCCAAGATCGCCTGGTGTCTGGCCTCGCAGGCCGCCCAAGCGTCCCTCATGCAGCACTGGAACACCTCAACCGCGCCCGCTAAGACAAAAGGCATGCGGACGTAGCTGTGAGGCAGACCCTCGCATCGGCCGACACGAGACGACCACATGAGCTTCCGAGACACGGCCCTGCTGAGTCCGGGGAAGATGCAGACACGGAACTCCTTACCCTCGCGAGGGCAATGAGTTGCGCCACGTGGAAGGAAACGATCGCCTTGCAGAACCCTTCCTTCCCGAATCTCCTCGATTGCCTTGCTGATGAACTCCCGAACGCCTTGTTCCCCACGCCTGATGCCTTCTCCTGGGAAGCATGCTCTGAAGAGCACCTCCACATGGTGCCCGAGCACCGCTCTCGTGACAGTGGCTAGATCTGAGGCCCTCCAATGGGAGCCCTCGAGCCCATCCTGAGAGGGGCACCGGGCGCGCCTTCCTATGCGATGGGTGAAGGTGCCGCGTCCGGAGACGCGAGACTCAGCGCTGCGTCCTCGAGTGATGCTCCCTCACGAGACCCCTAGCCTAGGTGCGGCTTCTTCGTCCTGTGGGCGACCTCAGGAGGGAGGGGCCGTCTTCGTCTTCTGGGTTCTCAACTGCTGCAGCCTGGTAGCCGCGCTCGAGGGAGCACACTGCATCCTTCTCTTGGCAGGCGACCATGATGATGCCACCGCTTCCTGGCATCTTGAGGACGTTGTAGCCGTGGTGTGTGGCTTCCATGAACTTGGCCAGTGCTTGGTACCCTAGGATGGCGTTGTAGGGTAGGTGAATGTCGGTGACGTCCAAGTCGATGAGCTCGATGTGGTAGTTGTTGCGCTCGCCAAAGGTGACAGGGAGGCGAACTTGCCCGATCGGATGTGTCGATCCGTCGGTCACTCCTGAGAATGGCTTGGTGGGGTGCAGCTGGTAGTACGGCACATGGAGCCTATCGAACGTCTGAACGGTGAGAACGTTGAGCCCTGATCTGCCATCGATGAGGGTCTTGGTGACGGTCACGTTGCTGATGACAGGGGAGCAGAGGAGGGAGAGCGCGCCAACGTTGACCGTACACTTGAGCCGGTCTGAGGAGTCAAAGGTGATGGCGCATTTGGACCACTTGAGAGGGCGAGTTGCTTCAGGCTTGGGGAGCACTGCTTTCACCTCGCGCACAAACTGCTTGAAGACACGGTAAGAAGCCGGGGCCTGTGGCCGCCCAAGATGCAAGCAATGGCCCGAGGCTCCTGGAATCCCCCAGCTCCCTCGTCCTGGTGGTGATCTTCATTCCTTCTTGGCGGTGGAGGCAGAGGAGGCAAAGATTCATTACCCTGAGGGTGGTCCTCACGAGGCTGCTCCCTCCAGTTGCCCTCGCGAGGCTGGTCCTGCTAGCTGTGCTCACGAGGCTGGTCGCACCACTCCTGTCAGCGGTCGCGTCCATCCCAGCATGCGCCACCTCAGCCACCTCCACGACCATAGCCTCGATCATTGCGCTCGGGGCGTCGACTGAGGCGCCCGTCGCGCAGAGCCCTGAGCTCATGGCAATCGCTGGTGTTGTGGCTGTAGACATTGTGGAAGGCGCAGAGCGGCCACTTGCCCTTGGATGACTCGGGGTGGTCGCAGCCGCGCTTGGTCTCTAGCTCGGCCGCAAGCACGGCTGGCCCCTTGCACTTCGTGTCCTTGGTCTTGGTCTTCTTGTCTTCTGGATCAGCATTAGGGAACTCGAGGAGGGAGAGACGTCCCTCCTTAGCCCTTGCACACTTGTTCACCATGTTGGACATCTCCAGAGCGGTGAAGAGATCCTCGTGGATGGCTAGCTCCTCCTTCATCTTGACATCGCGGACGCCATCGGCGAACACGGAGATGATGGCCTCGTCCGACACCTTGGGAATCTTGAGGCGAACATTGTTGAAGCGCTGGATATACTTATGCGGGGTCTCTCCAGGTTGCTGCTTGACATGGAGTAGGTCGCCCGCGACCGGCGGACCGTCGCGAGTGCCCTGGAAGTTCGCGATGAAGCGGCTGCGCATCTCTTCCCAGGAGGAAACCGACCCCTCGATCAGGTTCAGGAGCCAAGAACACGCGCCATCCTTGAGGGCCATCGGAAACCAGTTTGCCATGATCTTCTCGTCGCCGTTGGCTGCCTCGATGCTCAGCTCGTGGAGCTGTAGGAACTCGGCGGGGTCTGTGGTGCCGTCATAGTGTGGAGGCAGGTCAGGCTTGAACTTGCTCAGCCAGACGATGTTGCAGAGCTCCGTAGTGAATGCGCGGCATCCTGCCGTGGCCACCGGAGGTGGTCAAGGGGGTGGAATGTGGTCCTGGTGCATGCGCACCACCACCTCCTGTGGCGGTGCGCGAGCCTGGTGCTGGGGTGCTGGAAGCACGCACGCTTCTCCTTGGGGACGTTAAACCACCTGGCAGCTCACGTCATCCCGAGCCGGTGCCGGGCGTTGCGGGTCGCGCCGTGGAGCCATACGTCTTGGCTCGATGATGGCGCCCCGTGTAGGAGGTGGAGGAGGAGCCCCGTGTGCGACGTCGCCTATTGTCGGTGGTTGCCGAGGCAGCGAGCGAGCTGGCCCGTCGGAGCCCCTGTGCGCGATGCTGATGCGCTCGGCGATCCGCTCGAGCCACTCCTTGTAGAGATCACCCACCGGACGGTAGTGAAGAAGCTCCTGCGCCATGAGCAGAGCAGCCTACGCGTCCACCTGGCCGTGGTGCGCGTGGGATGACGAAGCTGCTGGGGTCAGTGACGGAGTAGCGGTGCGGCCGTCACGGCGCATCGACGGGTGCAGTGATGAAGCTTGCTGCTCATGGCCGTCAGGGCCCGTGGCGGCGTTGGGCACCGGAGAAGGAGCATGACGGGCATAACCGTCACCCACCGGAGCCGTCTAAGCGACGCGGGTGGCGACCGCAGCCCGACGCTCGGCGCGAGCCCTGCGCGCGTCGGCCATGGTGGTGTCGAAACGGTGGTAGATCGAACAACGGAAGAGAGGATCCGACGCACCCCTACCTGGCGCGCCAAATTTCGGATTTAGGGCTCCGGCAACCCTTGAGAGGTTCGAACTGTGGGGTGCGTGCGGAGATCTCAACCTGCCTAGCCTGCCTACTCGTGATCCTCCTAGGCCTAGCGTGTAGAGCTTAAAGAGACACAAAGACACAGAGATTTATGCTGGTTTGGGCCACCGTTGTGGTGTAATACCCTAATCCAGTGTGGTGTTGTGGATTGCCTTGAGGGGCTATGGATGAACTAGTACAGTGGATGAACAAGCCTCAGGAGGTGAGGTGCTCTTGAGCTGGTGTGGTGCTCTACTTGCTCTGATCTCGGTCCCCTTCTATGGTTGTGGCTAAGTCCTATATATAGTGGCCTTGGTCATCTTCCCAAATATGAGCGGGAAGGGATTCCACAACGGTGCGATTTGAAAGGGGACAAGTAGTACAGTCTATCCTGACAAAAGTAGTCTTCGCCTGTGAAAAGCCTCTGGTCATGACGCTGCGGTGGGCTCGGTGATGACCTCCGTCCTGCCGTCCTAGCGGTCTTGGTCTTATTTGCACCAGAATGGAAACCTTTGGCTAATTCCTCGGGACACCACACATGTGGTTTTTCTCCCTTGCACCGAAGAGGAAACCTGCGCTCTGCACCCGCCCGGCCTTGATCGTCATGGCTCACATCAGCCAAGCCTCATGAGATAACTTGCATAGAACTCTCCACCCCTCAGGAGCCCTCCTAAGGAGGCCTGTTCCTTCGGGGTCTTGGCGTCATCCGCCTCGCGAGGCTTGGCCCCTCACGAGGGTCTTGCGGTGTTGGTGTTGAAGCTGGGCCATACCAGGCCGTCGATGAAGCCACATGGTGGGCCGCAGGCAGGCAGGGCCGTACCAGGACGCCAACACAACCACTTCTCCATGATGAAATATGTAAGCTTTACCCTCACATTGCTCCTCATGGATCCCTTTCTACCTTGGTGGTGAAACCTACTCTTGAGGATCTGATCATCGCTGCTCAAAAGTAGGATACGAGAATTCCTAGATCAAGACAAATATTGATAAGGGAGCTGTTGGTTGTTTCTCAATCGATGATCAAGGTGTTGTTTTCTTTGAGAACCGCTTGGTGGTTCCCAAGAATCAACACCTATCGCAGTTGATCCTTAAGGAGGCCCATGAATCTCCTCTCCACACCAGTATTACTAAGATCTATTAGGACCTGCGCCATAGGTTCTGGTGGACTAGGATGAAGAGTAAAATTGCTCAGTTTATTGCTAACAATGATATTTGTTGTCACGTTAAGGAAGGGCATCAGAGGCCTGCTCGCACCCTTCAACCTTTATCTATTCCTGAGTGGAAATGCGACAAAATTGGTATGGATTTCATCACCGACTTTCTCAGGACCAAGAAAGGGAATAACACTATATTGTAGTCATTGATCGTCTTTCCAAAGTGTCTCACTTCCTTCCTATTCGAGAGAGTACCACAACTAGTCAGTTGGCTGACTTTTATATTTCTCAAATAGTGTCTATTCATGGTGTTCCACTAGATATCAATTCAGACCGTGGAAGTGTATTCACTTCTCAATTTTGGAAGAGTTTCCAGACTGCCATGGAAACCCATATATCTTTCGGTATCACCCTTAATCAAGTGGTCAAGTGGAAAGGGTCAATCAAATTCTCGAAGCCATGCTTAGAGCTTGCGTTATCTCTTTCGGTATGGATTTGGAGAAGTGTCTTCCTTTCGCCGAGTTTGCTTATAACAATAGGTACCAATCTAGCCTCAAGAAAGTACCCTTCGACATTCTTTATGGACGAAGATTTTGAACGCCTTTGAACTGGTTAGAAACTGGCGAAAGACAATTCTTTAGACCGGATATGATCCAGGAGGCGGAAGAGCAACTTTGCATTATTCGTTAGAATCTGAAGACAGCCCAATCTCATCCGAAGAGTCAGTATGACTGTCATCATAAGGAAGTGGTATATGAGGTTGACGAGAAGGCTTACCTTTGGGTTACTACTCCTTTGAAGGGTACCCATCATTTCGGTATCAAGGGAAAGTTGGATCCTCGTTACATTGGACCTTTTTGCATTCTCACTAAATAAGGAGAGGTTCCCTACCAGTTGGAACTACCCCCACATCTTTCCCGAGTCCATGATGTCTATCACGTCCCTCAACTCAGGCGTTACTTCTCAGATCCCATCTGCGAAGTGTACCATGAAATGCTTGATCTCCAAGATAACCTCACGTATCGGGAGTACCCTATCCATATTCTCGATCAGGTAGAGCGTGTCACTGGATGTCAGAACATCAAGTTTCTCAGGATTCAAGGGTCTCATCATTCTGAGAGAGAAGCTACTTGGGAACGAGAAGATCGTCTTTGACTTGAGTACCCCACTCTCTTTCCGCCGACTCCTGAATCTCGGGAGGAGATTCTTTTGAGTGGGGGTGAGTTGTCATAGCCCTAGTTCTGGTATGCACTAGGCCAGCCCTTCTGGTTTTGCATCATGTTTAAATTTCAAATGAATTTGAAATAGGGATAGTTGAAAGCCTTAAAAATCATTTGGTAAATGATCAAGGTAAAAATTGCTTCAAATAAGTCCAAGATAATATTCATGTTTTTCTCTGAAAATATTGGCAAGATGTAAAATTCAAACTAGTTTTTTTGGAAGCTCAGAAATAATTATTTTGAGCATTTAAGTTAATCCAACAACTATTTGTGTTGGATTTATATTTGTTATATATTAAATGTACGTCCAATAATTCTGCAACCTTTTATGTGGTTTAGGATATTTTACATCTAACCACATAATTATTTTCAGAAGCATATAAAATGATTCGATTTTGAATCAAATCAAAACAAATTGTAATATTAGAAAATAGAAAGAAATAAGAAAACATAATCTTACCTGGTGCTCACCTGGCGGCCTAGTAAGCTGGCCCAACCCACAGCATAGCGCCCTCCCTCTTTCGCTTGCTTCCGCCATGGTTGTAACCATTTAGGCCGCGTCGTCGTGAACTAGCGCAGCCACCATCGTCCCCATGCTGCATAGACGTGTCCCGGAGATTCAAATCACCACTCCGCATCGTCTCTGATACGTCTCCAACGTATCTATAATTTATGAAGCATTCATGCTATTTTATTATCTGTTTTGAGTGTTTATGGGCTTTATTATACACTTTTAAATTATTTTCGGGACTAACCTATTAACCGGAGGCCCAACCCATATTGTTGTTTTCCTGCCTATTTCAGTGTTTCAAAGAAAAGGAATATCAAACGGAGTCCAAACGGAATGAAACCTTCGGGAGCGTTATTTTTGGAACAGAAGCGATCCAGGAGACTTGGAGTTGAAGTCAAGGAAGCTTCGAGGTGGCCACAAGGGTGGGGGGTGCGCCCCCCCTACTAGGCGTGCCCCCTGTCTCGTGGGCCCCTCAAGACTCCCCCGGCCGACTTCTTTCGCCTATATATTCCCATATACCCTAAAAACATCGAAGCGAACAATAGATCAGGAGTTCCGCCACCGCAAACCTCTATAGCCACCAAAAACCTCTCGGGAGCCCGTTCCGGTACCCTGCCGGAGGGGGGATCCCTCACAGGTGGCCATCTTCATCATCCCGGTGCTCTCCATGACGAGGAGGGAGTAGTTCACCCTCAGGGCTGAGGGTTTGTACCAGTAGCTATGTGTTTGATCTCTCTCTTGTGTTCTCTCTATGGCACAATCTTGATGTATCACGAGCTTTGCTGTTATAGTTGGATCTTATGATGTTTCTCCCCCTCTTCTCTCTTGTGATGAATTGAGTTTTCCTCTTGAAGTTATCTTATCGGATTGAGTCTTTAAGGATTTGAGAACACTTGATGTATGTCTTGCCGTGGTTATCTGTGGTGACAATGGGATATCACGTGATCCACTTGATGTTTGTTTTGGTGATCAACTTGCGGGTTCCGCCCATGAACCTATGCCTAGGAGTTGGCACATGTTTTTGTCTTGACTCTCCGGTAGAAACTTTGGGGCACTCTTTGAAGTACTTTGTGTTGGTTTGAATAGATGAATTTGAGATTGTGTGATGCATATCGTATAATCATACCCACGGATACTTGAGGTGACATTGGAGTATCTAGGTGACATTAGGGTTTTGGTTGATTTGTGTCTTAAGGTGTTATTCTAGTACGAACTCTATGATAGATCAAACGGAAAGAATAGCTTCATGTTATTTTACTATAGACTCTTGAATAGATCGATCAGAAAGAATAACTTTGAGGTGGTTTCGTAGCCTACCATAATCTCTTTGTTTGTTCTCCGCTATTAGTTGCTTTGGAGTGACTCTTTGTTGCATGTTGAGGGGTAGTTATATGATCCAATTATGTTATTATTGTTGAGAGAACTTGCACTAGTCAAATTATGAACCCTATGCCTTGTTTCCTAGCATTGCAATACCGTTTGTGCTTACTTTTATCATTAGTTACCTTGCAGTTTTTATATTTTTAGATTACAAAAACCTATATCTACTATCCATATTGCACTTGTATCACCATCTCTTTGCTGAACTAGTTCACTTATACAATTTACCATTGTGTTGGGTGTGTTGGGGACACAAGAGACTCTTTGTTATTTGGTTGCAGGGTTGTTTGAGAGAGACCATCTTCTTCCTACACCTCCCACGGATTGATAAACCTTAGGTCATCCACTTGAGGGAAATTTGCTACTGTCCTACAAACCTCTGCACTTGGAGGCCCAACAACGTCTACAAGGAGAAGGTTGCATAGTATACATCAAGCTCTTTTCTGGCGCCATTGCCGGGGAGGTGAGTGCTTGAAGGTATATCTTTAGATCTTGCAATCGAATCTTTTTGTTTCTTGTTTTATCACTAGTTTAGTTTATAAAAGAAACTACAAAAAATGGAATTGAGTTTGCCTCATACACTTCATCTTTTTAATATCTTTCGTGAGAATGATGGGAAGGAAAAATGTGCTCAAGTGTTAGAGGAAGAAGTCTATAAAATGTTTTGGTACTAGATCTTTGTATGAAGAGCATGATTGCAATGTTGTTAGTATGAATTCTTTGAATACCCATGATGCTAATGATATGCAAAGCCAGAAGCTTGGGGATGCTATGTTTGATGAAGATGATATGTTTAGTCCCCCAAGTTTTGATGAGAATATTTGTTATGATGAAAGCATGCCTCCTATTTATGATGATTATATTGATGAAAGTGGGTTTGGAAGAGTGTCAACTTTAGGAAGTAATGATCCCACTATTTTGGAGGATGTTGAATATTATTGTGATAATTATGAAAGTGGATTTGGAGAGGTCATGACTTTATTTAGTGATGAATCCACTATTTCGGAAGAGGTTCCAATTGATTATGACAAGAAAGTTGCTATGTATGATGATTATTGTGATGACTTGTACGCTATTAGGAATAATGATAACCATGAAACTTGTCATCATGATTTTAGTTTTCAATTGGATTATGCCTCACATGATAATTATTTTGTTGAGTGAGATCCCACTACTATTCATGAGAAGAAATTTTCTTATGTGGAGAGTAGTAAATTTTCTATGCTTGTAGATCATCAAAAGAATGCTTTAGGTGTTGGTTATATTGTTGAATTCATTCATGATGCTACTGAAAATTATTATGAGGGAGGAACATATGTTTGTAGGAATTGCAATAATATCAAGTTTCCTATCTATGTGTTTAAAATTTTGAAGCTATGCTTGTTTTACCTTTCTATGCTAGTTGATCCTTGTTCCCATAAGTTCTGCTGAAAACAGTGTTAGTCCGGGTTAGTTTCATTCAAATCATTGTCATCATCATGCTTAGCTAAAAGGCATTAAAGAAAAGAGCTTGTTGGGAGACAACCCAATATTTAACCTTTCTGTTTTTATGTGTTCACATGATATGCTACTGTAGTAATCATGTTTTATATCTTTTGTTTCAATAAAGTGCCAAGTAAGACCTTTAGGATAGCTTACGGTGATAATTGTGTTGATCCTGCTGAGATTCAGAAACTTTTGCACCCAGTTATATAGTTTTGATAATTCACATAAACATGCTTCTGATCTGATTCGTTTTGCTATGGATTGGTATACAAAGTGCTTAGGACTTCCATATTTGGTAGGATTTTTGGAGGTCCAGAAGTATACGTTTGATACAGATTACTACAGACTGTTCTATTTTTGACAGATTCTGTTTTCTATGTGTTGTTTGCTTATTTTGATGAATCTATGAGTAGTATCGGAGAGTATGAACCATAGAGAAGTTGGAATACAGTAGATATTAGACCATTATGAATTTATAATGAGTTCACAACATTACCTATGTGGTGGTTTTGCTTTCTTGCACTAACGGAGCATATGAGATTTCCTGTTGAGTTTTGTGTTGTGAAGTTTTCAAGTTTTGGGTAAAGATTTGATGGATTATGGAATAATGAGTGGCAAGAGCCTAAGCTTGGGGATGCCCATGGCACCCCAAGATATTCAAGAATAGCCAAAAGCCTAAGCTTGGGGATGCCCCCGGAAGGCATCCCCTCTTTCGACTTCGTTCATCGGTAACTTTACTTGGAGCTATATTTTTATTCACCACATGATATGTGTTTTGCTTGGAGCGTCATTTTATTTTGTCAGTATTTGCTTGCTGTTATTTATAATAATGTTTTGCATCTTTATTTTCAATAAAAATGTCAAGGATAGCCTTTACCTTGCTTATTTTGCTAGTATACATGTTGCTGTTTGAAAACATAAAGTTTACCGCTGTTGCAAAAATTCCCTAGAAAAGTCAGAGAATGGTATAATGTTTAAACGTTTTGCATATTGAGCTCTGATAAATCTTCTACAACGTAGTATTTTTCTCATAATTTTTGGACTTAGGGAAGTATGATGAATCTTGCATTCTTTACAGACTGTACTGTTTTGGCAGATTGCTATTATGTTTGCCTTGTTTGCATATGTTTACTTGTTTAATGATTCTGTTTGAGGATAGTATTATTAAATATGCAGAGACATTTAGTATGCAATGTGGAATAATAATTTTAGTGATTTGTTACAGTAGAAAATGATACGGTTTTGCATTGGTTTATACTAACTTATCTCACGAGTTCTTGTTGAGTTTGGTGTGGATGAAGCTTTCGAGATTTAGGAAACTGAGATGTAAAAGGAATTAAGGAGACACAAAAGCTTAAGCTTGGGGATTCCCAAGGCACCCCAAGATTATATTTCAAGAAGTCTCAAGCATCTAAGCTTGGGGATGCCCCGGTAGGCAACCCACCTTTCTTCTTCAACAATTATCGGGTAGTATCGGTTGAACCTAAGTTTTTGCTTCTTCACACGAGTTGTGCTATCCTTGCAATGCCATTTTGTTTTGCTTGCTGCTTGAATAAAGTACTTAAGATCTTAAATTTTTAAATAAGAGAGAGTCTTCGCATAGTTACACAATTATTTAGCTACTCATTGATCTTCACTTATATCTTTTTGGAGTAGTTTGTCACTTACTCGTGTGCTTCACTTATATCCTATGAGTAAATGGTTGAGTGAGTTGAATGTCATAAATCTGAAATTATATATTTCTCATTTGCTTATCCCATGGGGAGTAATGACTTCACATCTAAGAAGTAGAGGTTGTAAATTTATTGAAGGTTAGCAAGCATTGTATTTGTCGTTTGAACAATTCATGAAAGAATATTGAAGGAAGAGAGATTTCACATATAAATATACTATTTTAGACATCTTTTACAATTGTGAGCACTCATTAAGTATGACATGCTAAAGAGTTGATGTTGGACAGGGAAGACAACGTAATGGGTTATGTTTTCTCACGTTTCAGTTAAAGTATATTGTCATGGATCATTCAAACATGTTGAGCTTGCCTTTCCCCCTCATGCTAGCCAAAATTCCTTGCACCAAGTAGAGATACTACTTGTGCTTCCAAATATCCTTAAACCAACTTTTTGCCATGAGTGTCCACCATACCTACCTATATGCGGTATTTACTTGTCGTTCCAAGTAAATTTGCATGTGCCAAACTCTAAACCTTCAAATAATAATATGTTTTGTATGCCTGAATCGCTCATGTAGCGACTAGGGGCCGTCAGTATCTTCCATGCTAGGTGGGTTATTCTCAAGATGAGTGGAGTCCGCTCATCATTCATGAGAAAAATGGCTGGTAATCGGGATGCCCAGTCCCATGATCAAAAGATCAAAATCAAATAAAAAATAATTAAAACAAAACTCCCCCAGGACTGTTGTTGGTATGGATGGTACCCCGTTGTTTCGGATGGCCTTGGAGTGTGATTGTTGGTGGAGGAGGAGTAAAAACTTTACCATTCTGTTTGGGAACCGCCTATAATGTATGTAGTATGGAATATATTGGGAACCCTTGGTTGTTATGTTGACAATGAGATCATACCTCTCAAAATTATTTATCTCTATTTCCAAATCGAGCTTTGGCACCTCTGCAAATCCCCGCTTCCCTCTGCGATGGGCGTATCTTTTACTTTTATGCAAGAGTCAAGGTGATCTTCACCTTTCCCTTTTTCATTTTATCCTTTAGCAAGCACCTCATGTTGGAAAGATCCTGATATATATATCCAATTGGATGTAAGTTAGCATTAACTATTATTGTTGATATGACCCAAAGGTGAATACGTTGGGAGGCGAAATTATAAGCCCCTATCTTTCTCAGTGTCCGATTAAAACTCCATAACCATAAGTATTGCATGAGTGTTAGCAATTGTAGAAGACTATATGATAGTTGAGTATGTGGTGTTTGCTAAATCAAAGGTCTGACATAGACCCTTCCTGAAAATAGGATGAATTGTAATGGTTTGATGACTGAGAATGAAGTTTGCTAGTTTTCAAGAAAGTTTATGGTTTATGCTTTAACATGTGAATAGCTTGTTACTTGATCTTGAGAAGTTTTATGAAATAAACTATTGTTATGACATATAATCATGCTAGAAAAGGTGATTGAAATTTTAATTGATCAAACTTGTGCACCTGCTAGCATTCACACTTCATAAATTCTTTATTTTATCATTTACCTACTCGAGGACGAGCACGAATTAAGCTTGGGGATGCTGATACGTTTCTAATGTATCTATAATTTATGAAGCATTCATGCTATTTTATTATCTGTTTTGAGTGTTTATGGCTTTATTATACACTTCTATATTATTTTTGGGACTAACCTATTAACCAGCGGCCCAACCCGTATTGCTGTTTTCATGCCTATTTTAGTGTTTCGAAGAAAAGGAATATCAAACAGAGTCCAAACGGAATGTAACCTTCGGGAGCGGTATTTTTGGAACGGAAGCGATCCAGGAGACTTGGAGTTGAAGTCAAGGAAGCTTCAAGGTGGCCATGAGGGTGGGGGGCACGCCCCCCTACTGGGCGCGCCCCCTGTTTCATGGGCCCCTCGAGACTCCCCTGACCGACTTCTTTCGCCTATATATTCCCATATACCCTAAAAATATCGAAGCGAACAATAGATCAGGAGTTTCGCCGCCGCAAGCCTTTGTAGCCACCAAAAACCTCTCGGGAGCCAGTTCTGGTACCCTGCCGGAGGGGTGATCCCTCACCGGTGGCCATCTTCATCATCCCAGCGCTCTCCATGACGAGGAGGGAGTAGTTCACCCTCGGGGCTGAGGGTATGTACCAGTAGCTATGTGTTTGAGCTCTCTCTCTCTCTCTCTCTCTCTCGTGTTTTCTCTACGGAATGATCTTGATGTATCACGAGCTTTGCTATTATAGTTAGATCTTATGATGTTTCTCCCCCTCTACTCTCTTGTGATGAATTGAGTTTTCCTCTTGACGTTATCTTATCGGATTGAGTGTTTAAGGATTTGAGAACACTTGATGTATGTCTTGTCGTGCTTATCTGTGGTGACAATGGGATATCACGTGATCCACTTGATGTATGTTTTGGTGATCAACTTGCGGGTTCTGCCCATGAATCTATGCATAGGGGTTGGCACATGTTTTCGTCTTGACTCTCCGGTAGAAACTTTGGGGCACTCTTTGAAGTACTTTGTGTTGGTTTGAATAGATGAATTTGAGATTGTGTGATGCATATCGTATAATCATACCACGGATACTTGAGGTGACATTGGAGTATCTAGGTGACATTAGGGTTTTGGTTGATTTGTGTCTTAAGGTGTTATTCTAGTACAAACTCGGTGATAGATTGAACGGAAATAATAGCTTCGTGTTATTTTACTACGAACTCTTGAATAGATCGATCAGAAAGAATAACTTCGAGGTGGTTTCGTACCCTACCATAATCTCTTCGCTTGTTCTCCTCTATTAGTGGATTTGGAGTGACTCTTTGTTGCATGTTGAGGGATAGTTATATGATCCAATTATGTTATTATTGTTGAGATAACTTGCACTAGTGAAAGTATGAACCCTATGCCTTGTTTCCTAGCATTGCAATACCATTTGTGCTCACTTTTATCATTAGTTACCTTGCTGTTTTTATATTTTTCAGATTACAAAAACCTATATCTACTATCCATATTGCACTTGTATGACCATCTCTTTGCCGAACTAGTTCACCAATACAATTTACCATTGTGTTGGGTGTGTTGGGGACACAAGAGACTCTTTGTTATTTAGTTGCAGGGTTGTTTGAGAGAGACCATCTTCATCCGACACCTCCCACGGATTGATAAACCTTAGGTCATCCACTTGAGGGAAATTTTCTACTGTCCTACAAACCACAGATTGATAAACCTTAGTTTTCAATTGGATTATGCCTCACATGATAATTATTTTGTTGAGTTAGATCCCACTACTAGTCACGAGAAGAAATTTGCTTATGTGGAGAGTAGTAAATTTTCTATGCTTGTAGATCATCAAAAGAATGCTTTAGCTGCTAGTTATATTGTTGAATTCATTCATGATGCTACTGAAAATTATTATGAGGGATTGCAATAATATCAAGTTTCCTCTCTATGTGCTTAAAATTTTGAAGCTATGCTTGTTTTACCTTCCTGCGCTAGTTGATCCTTGTTCCCATAAGTTCTGCTGAAAATAGCGTCAGTCCGGGTTAGTTTCATTCAAATCATGCAAGTTAGAGTCCAAAACAAGGGCAAAAGTGTTTGGAAAAGTAGATACATTGGAGACGTATCAACTCCCCAAGATTAAACCTTTGCTTGTCCTCAAGCAATTCAGTTGATAAACTGAAAGTGATAAAGAAAAACTTTTACAAGCTCTGTTTGCTCTTGTTGTTGTAAATATGTAAAGCCAGCATTCAAGTTTTCAGCAAATATTATGGACTAACCATATTTACTCATATCAATGGCATAATCAACTAGCGAGCAATAATAATAAATCCCAGATGACAACACTTCCTCAAAACAATCATAATATGATATAAGAAGATGGTATCTCGCTAGCCCTTTATGAGACCGCAAAACATAAATGCAGAGAACCCCTCAAGATCAAGAACTGACTAAACATTGTAATTCATGGTAAAAGAGATCCAGTCACAGTCATACTCAATGTAAATTAATAGCAATGCATGCAAATGACAGCAGTGCTCTCCAACTTGTGCTTTTTAATAAGAGGGTGATTACTCAACATAAATCTAAATAGATAGGTCGCAGAGGGAAGCAGGGATTTGTAGAGGTGCCAGAGCTCGAGTTTTGACACAGAGATAAATAATATTTTGAGCGGCATACTTTCATTGTCAACATAACAACCAAGAGATCTCGATATCTAACATGATACATACATTATAGGCGGTTCCTAAACAGAATGGTAAAGTTTATACTCCCCCACCACCAACGAGCATCAATCCATGGCTGGCCTGAAACAACGGGTGTCGTCCAACTAACAACAATCCTGGGGGAGTTTTGTTTGCATTTATTTTGAAATGATTCGAGCATGAGACTGGGCATCCCAGTTAACGGCCATTTTCTCATGAATGATGAGCGGAGTCCACTCATCGCGAAAATAACCCACCTACCATGGAAGATATAGACAACCCTAGTTGATACATGAGCTATTCAAGCAAACAAACCAAAATTTCATTTGAAGGTTTAGAGTTTGGCACATACAAATTTACTTGGAACGGCAGGTAAATACCATATATAGGAAGGTATTGTGGACTCATATGGAATAACTTTGGGGTTTATGGAAGTGGATGCATAAGCAGTATTCCCTCTTAGTATAAGTGAAGGCTAGAAAGAGACTGGGAAGCGACCAACTAGAGAGCGACAATAGTCATGAACATGCATTAAGATTAATCAACAATGGGTGCAAGCATGAGTAGAATATTGATGACCCACAAGTATAGGGTATCTATCTAGTCCTTTCGATAAGTAAAAGTGTCAAACCCAACGAGGAGCAGAAGGAAATGACAAGCGGTTTCAGTAAGGTATTCTCTGCAAGCATTGAAATTATCAGTCACAGATAGTTTTGTGATAAGGTAATTCGTAACGGGTAACAAGTAACAAAAGTAAACAAGGTGCAGCAAGGTGGCCCAATACTTTTGTAGCAAAGGACAAGCCTAGGAAAACTCTTATATAAAGGAAAGCTCTCCCGAGGACACATTGGAATTATCGTCAAGCTAGTTTTCATCATGCTCGTATGATTCACGTTTGTTACTTAGCTAATTTGATATGTGGGTGGACCGATGCTTGGGTACTACCGTTGGTTGGACAAGAATCCCACTTATGTTTAACTCCTCTTGCAAGCATCCGCAACTACAAAAGAAGAATTAAGGTAAACCTAACCATAGGATGAAATATATGGATCCAAATCAGCCCCTAACGAAGCAACACATAAACTAGGGTTTAAGCTTCTGTCAGTCTAGCAACCCATCATATACTTATTACTTCCCAATGCCTTCCTCTAGGCCCAAATAATGGTGAAGTGTAATGTAGTCGATGTTCACATAACACCACTAGAGGAAAGACAACATACATCTCATCAAAATATCGAACGAATACCAAAATCACATGACTACTTATAACAAGACTTCTCCCATGTCCTCAGGAACAAATGTAACTACTCACAAATCATATTCATGTTCATAATTAGAGGGGTATTAATATGCATAAAGGATCTGCACATATGATCTTCCACCGAATAAACCAACTAGCATCAACTACAAGGAGTAATCAACACTACTAGCAACCCAGTGGTACCAATTTGAGGTTTTGAGACAAAGATCGGGTACAAGATATGAACTAGGGTTTGAGAGGAGATGGTCCTGGTGAAGATGTTGATGGAGATTGACCCCCTCTCGATGAGAGGATCGATGGTGATGACGAGGTGTCGATTTCCCCGTCCCGGAGGGATGTTTCCTCACCATAACAGCTCCGTGGAGCCCTAGATTGGTTCCGCCTCGAGACAGCGGTGCTTTATCCCGAAAGCTTCCTTATGATTTTTTCCAGGGCAAAAGACACCTTATACCAGAAGATGGGCATCAGTGGGCTTCCAGGTGGCCCACGAGGCAGGGGGCGTGCCCAGGGGGGTAGGGCGCGCCTCCACCCTCGTGGACAGTGGGTGGCCCCCCTCTGGTGCTTTCTTCACCCAATATTTTTAATATATTCCAAAACGGACTTTCATGGAGTTTCAGGAGTTTTGGAGTTGTGCAGAATAGGTCTCTACTATTTGCTCCTTTTCTAGCCCAAAATTCCAGCTGCCGGCATTCTCCCTCTTCATGTAAACCTTGTAAAATAAGAGAGAAAAGGCATAAGTATTGTGACATAATGTGTAGTAACAACCCATAATGCAATAAATATTGATATAAAAGAATGATGCAAAATGGACGTATCAACTCCCCCAAGCTTAGACCTCGCTTGTCCTCAAGCGGAAGCCGATATTAAAAAAATGTGTCCGCATGTTTAGAGATAGAGGTGTTGATAAAATAAAATACGGACATGAGGGCATCATGATCATTGTTAGAACAACAACATATATATTATCATATGAATTATTATGCTAAAGTAACAATCTATTCACAATGTAAAGTATGAATCAGAAACTTCACTGAAAACTAGCGAACTATAATCTCAGTCATTGAAGCAATTGCAATTTATCATAACATCGGAAAGAGTCAATATAAGAGCTTTTCAGCAAGTCCACATACTGAACTATCATTTATTCTTTCACAATTGCTAACCCTCACAAAATACTTATGGGTATGAAGTTTTAATCGAACACAGACAAAGATAGGGGCTTATAGTTTTTCCTCCCAACCTTTTACCTCAAGGGTAATGTCAACAATAATACTTTATGAAAACATACATCCAATTGGTTATATATATCATGATCTTTCCAACACATAGTGCTTGCCGAAGGATAAAGTGTAAAAAGGAAAGGTAGAGATCACCATGACTCTTGTATAAGGTAGAAGATAAAAATAAAAGATAGGCCCTTCACAGAGGGAAGCAAAGGTTGTCATGTGCTTTTATGGTTGGATGCACAAAATCTTAATGCAAAAGAACGTCACTTTATATTGCCACTTGTGATAGGGACCTTTATTATGCAGTCCATCGCTTTTATTTCTTCTATATCACAAGCTCGTATAAAGCTTATTTTCTCGACACTAATATACCATACATATTTAGAGAGCAATTTTTATTGCTTGCAACAATGACAACTTACTTGAAGGATCTTACTCAATCCATAGGTAGATATGGTGGACTCTCATGGCAAAACTGGGTTTAAGGATGTTTGGAAGCACAAGTAGTATCTCTACTTGGTGCAAAGAATTTCGCTAGCATGAGGGGGAAATGCAAGCTCAACATGTTCGATGATCCATGAAAATATAATTTATTTCAGATATAAGAAAACATAACCCATTACGTTGTCTTCCTTGTCCAACATCAACTTTTTAGCATGTAATATTTTAATGAATGCTCACAATCATAAAAGACGTTCAAGATAGTATATTTAGATGTGAAAACCTCTCTTTCTTTATTATTTCCTATTAATTGCAACGATGAGCAAAACTATGTTTTTCAACTCTCAACAACTTTTATTCATCATATTCTTTATATGTCAAGTCATTACTCTTCATAAGATCAATATGATCTTTTTGTTTCTTTTTATTCTTTCTTTTTCTTTTATTCCCTCAAGATCGTAGCAAGATAGCAAAGCCTACGACTCAAAACTAATATTTAATATATATAGCTCACAGACTCGATTACATAGATAGGGATCAATACAAAACTCAAAGCTAGATCATACTAAACATTATTCTACTAGCTCAAGATATGACCAAAAGGATCGAACCAAGAAAAACGGTAAAGATAGAAGTGTGATGGTGATACAATACTGGGGCATCTCCCCCAAGCTTGGCAGTTGCCAAGGGGAGTGCCCACACCCATGTGATTATGTCTCTTTCTTCGGAGTTGGTGATGATGGAGTTGTTGATGACGGGATGTCACACATCGAGCATAGGAGATCCTCCAGCTTGCGGATAATGCCCTTGAGTGCGGTGATATGCTCTTTGTCGGTGTACTAGAGTAGGGGTCCCCTAGTATCCCGAACTCGTGCACGGGCAGTCGCAGCGCCCCGCGGCAAGGCTTGCCGGGTGACCGCCAAGGCCCTCCGTGGTTCCTTTGGAGCCATTCAAGAACAAAGTATTTAAGCCAAGGACACAAGGCCCCGGCAAGAGGAGCTTGCCGGGAAGGCCAACCAAGGCATCGCAAGGAACTTGCCACGACGCGCCGCGCGTCCTGGCAAGGCCCGGTGAGCGACAAGCTTCCGGGCGCGTCAAGGCAGCGACCGCGGCAAGGTGCTTGCCGCGGCAAGCAACCACTCTGTACCCACGCTCCAGCACATCCACCAATGTGTCGCCTTGGGGCCTTGCCAGGCGCGCATGGCGGGAGGCTGTGCAGCCAGCGGTGCGCGGTGGCAAGCGGCGCTGACAAGATAGCCATCGTGGCAAGCGGTGGCGTCCCTGACGGTCCCTTTTTGCACTGTTTGAGCGACGCAGACGGGCATTTAATGCCTTTGTCCCCTGCCGTCATGGTTAGGTAGGATACACTGTACAGGTAGCTGTACCAACCACTCCTCTTTTTCCATTTTTACCCTTGTCTACTTTGCCACCTGTCGGTGACCCCTTGAGCATATAAAAGGAGGCCCGTGCGCAGCGTAGAAGGGGGGTTCAAAACCAGAAAACACTCACGCTCGGTCTCGTGTGTACTGTAGCACTCAGCGCACCCGAGCAAGAACTCAATACAATCAGACAAGCAGCAGTAGGAGTGTTATCTCTCTGGAGAGCTCCGAAGCTGGGTAAACTGCTCGTGTGCTTCGCCTCGATCCGCTCTTCGTGCGATCTCCGCCCCCCGCCGAACCGAAAGGGGCTCGGTCCGCCGGTCCCATAGGTGTTCGTGGATCAGTTTCCCCGACATCTTTGGCGCGCCAGGTAGGGGGCGTCGAGGTTGTGTGAACCTGATCCGGCGTGCACACGAGCCAGATCTTCATCTTCTTCATCGACATGCCACCAAAGAAGAAGACTTCGGCGGCAGCTGTTCCGTCCACGTCGATCCCACCACCACCGGAGCAAACGAGTGGTGGGGCAGACACCGACGGGAGAACGGAAATGGACGAGGGAGCTCACGGCGCTACCAGGTCCAAGGACAAGGCTGCGCAGACCTCGGCATCCGTACATGTTCCACGCCCATCTCAGGAGGCGCAGGACCGACAACATCATGGTACTCGCAGTACCATACGTTTGTTGGGTCAAGATCAAGCTGGTGGATCTCGGGGTGCCCAAGACCAGCATGCACGCCAACATGCTGGCACGAGCGAGGCACGGTCGCCTGGACGGGATACTGCTCCTTCTAACATAGTTAGAAGTCCGAGCATATCCCGCTCCTCGCACCGTTCGCCACTACCTCCCACCACTGCAGCAGAAGCTTTGGTGCGAGCTCAACTGCTCCTGGATTACCCTCCGACGGAAGACAAGATCGATGGATGGAGGGCCACTATTCAAAGTCTCATCGGCTTCGCCAACGGCGACACTCCGCGGCAGCCGAGTACGTCGCGGCCACGGCAGGACTGCCAGGCGCGAGCCGGTGGCGACGAAACCGGTGGAGGTGCAGCCACCATGCACTCTCCACCCCGAAGGCCAAGATCGCCGACTCGCCGGATCCACCTCGACAGCGACTCCACTGCATCATCGGATCCACGAGCTCGTCGCGATCAGCGCCAAGTTCTTCACGAACGACAGCAAGAAGATGCTCGTACTCGCATCAAGCGCCGAAGAGAAGCGCGACGTCAATTAAACTAGCGCGCTGGGCCCTCTGTCGACATGCATGCGCCAGGGGAACCAGGCGACTTGCCGTACACGGTAGGTTTCCCTGCGTTCACTCGTGAGTTGCGGCAAGTCTAGTGGCCCAGCATGAAGAATTTCAAGACAGACGTGCCAGAGAAGTACGACGGCAAGTCGCATCCGTCGGAGTTCCTCAGCATCTACACCATCGCGGTGCAGGCTACCGGGGGACGAGATGACAAGATCCTTGCCAACTACTTCTCGCTGGTGCTCAAACCCAATGTCAGATCCTGGCTCATGCACTTGCCGGACAACTCCATTTCCTCCTGGGTAGACCTATGCCATCAGTTTGTCGGCGCCTTTACAGGCGGCCACAAGCCTCATGGCCAAGAGAGTGACCTTCATGTGCTCGCCCAGAAGGAAGGAGAACCCCTGCACAAGTACATTCAGAGATTCAGCCGCGTACAGCACAACATCCCAGACGTCCACCCTGCCGCGGTGATCAGTGCGTTCCATCAAAACATGCGAAACCGCAGGATGCGGGAGGAGATGGCGATGTGCAAGATCAGAGACGTCAGTGAGCTATATGCCCTGGCCGACAAGTGTGCGCATGCTGAGGAAGGGAGGAAACTCCCCGGAGAGAATACAGGAGCAGGAGGATCTGATAGTGAGGAGACTGCCCCGACAAACAAAAACCGGCGGCGGAACAACAGGAAAAAGAAAGGCAGAGATGTGCTAGTCGTTGAGAAGTCCGGCAACGGAGGTGGCGCCAAGAAAGCCAAAGCTGGTAGTTCCGGCAAGGAGATTGCCGCGGACACCAACTACCAGGCTGTGGCGGCCGCCGACAAGCAGGACGGCACCAACAAGCAGTACTGCAAGATCCACCGCACCAAGGGCCATGACCTCCAGAGCTGCAAGAAGGTCGAGCAGCTTGTTGAGCAGCAAAAGGCTGAATACGAGCGACGCGACAAGGAGAAAGCCCAGGAAGGTGCTGGAGGAGCCGGCAAGAAACGTCCCGGCCGAGGAGGACGCCGCGGCAAGGCCAAGCAGCGGCAAGGAGACAGACCTCCCTGCGGCCGCGACAAGGATGAAGATGACGACGAGATGAAGATATGGATGATGACGAGACCGCTGAGCAGGAGTTCCAGAAAGCCACAGAGGTCCTGTGCGTTGACGGTGGTGCTTCTCTGCATACTTCACACCGCCAGCGCAAGCAGTGGGTGCGGGAAGTCAATGCAGCAGAACCACCCGTCGAGTCACGTAAATCTCTGAAATGGTCCAGCACGCCTATCATCTTTGATATTGAGGACCACCCTGATCTCATAACTGCGGTCGAGTGCTTGCCGATGTTGGTTTCACCAACTATCCGCAACCTCAAAGTCACTAAGATGCTAGTTGACGGCGGGGCCGGCTGAAACTTGATCTCCTCCGCGGTACTTCAGAAACTCCAGATCCCTGATAGCGAGCTCGAAGAGACCGGCACATTCCAAGGAATCAATCCGGGAAGGAGCAAGCCGAAGGGAAAGATCACGTTGCCGGTGACATTTGGCAGAGAGTTGAACTTCAGGACTGAGAGGGTCACTTTTGACGTTGCTGATTTTCCATTACCTTACAATGGGATACTCGGTCGTCCAGTGCTCGCCAAATTCATGGCAGCCTCTCACTATGCATATAACGTACTGAGGATGTCAGGCCCGATAATTGTCATCTCTGTCCCTGGCGACAAGAAGGATGCTCTTATCTGCGCCGACAAGATCTACCGAGAAGCAGCAGCAGCAACAGATCGCAAGTCACTTGCCATTGAAGCTCCCGGGGCGAAGAAGAAGACCAAGTCCGGCAAGAGCTCTGATGCCCACTCCGGCAAGCGCACCTCTTCGGAGTGCTGTGCTACCGTCGAGGACGCACCATCGAGCCCCACCAGCAAGTGTAAGAAGACAATGGCAGCTCCACCAGAGACCAAGAAGGTGTCCCCGAAGGAGGACGACACTGGTGGTGCCTTCACCATCAGTGCCACTCTTGACCCTAAATAGGGAAGCGCGCTCGTTGCTTTCCTGCGGGCGAACGTCGATGTGTTTGCATGGCAGCTGTCTGACATCCCCGGTGTTCCCAGGAAAGTAATCGAGCACCATCTTGCCGTCTGTCCTCATGCACGGCCCGTCAAGCAGAAAGTCAGGAAACAGGCAGTGGAACGCCAAGAATTCATTGCAGAAGAAATCAAGAAATTGGAAGCAGCAGGCCTTGTCAGAGGAGTGCTCCATCCTACGTGGTTGGCCAATCATGTATTCGTGCATAAGGCAAACGGGAAATGGAGGCTTTGTATCGACTTTACCGATGTCAATAAAGCTTGTCCCAAAGACCCATTTTGCTTGCCGCGCATCGACCAGATTGTTGACTCCACGGCCGGATGTGACTTGCTTTCATTTCTTGATGCATACTCAGGATACCATCAGATCTTCATGGCAGAAGAGGATGAGGGGAAGACCGCATTCATCACCCCATGTGGCACATACTGTTTTGTACGGATGCCCTTCGGTTTAAAGAATGCTGGTTCAACATATGCAAGGGTAGTTCATGACGCTTTTGAGCCAAAAATGCATAGAAATGTGGAAGCCTACATGGATGACATAGTGGTCAAGAGCAAGGACAAGGCAACTCTGATTCAAGATTTAGACAAAACCTTTGCTAATCTGCGCAAGATCAACCTTAAGCTTAACCCCGAGAAATGCGTGTTTGGAGTCCCCTCCGGCAAGCGTCTCGGGTTCTTCGTGTTTCAGCGGGGAATTGAAGCCAATCCCGACAAGATCAAGGCCATTGAGCAGATTGAAGCACCAAAGCGTGTCAAGGATGTACGAAGACTTGCCGGTTGCGTAGCTGCTCTCAGCAGGTTTATCTCTAGGTCTGCTGAGCGCGCCCTGCCGTTTTTCAAAATATTGAAAAAGGCAGGTCCAATGAAATGGACTCCGGAGGCGGAGGCTGCGCTACAGGACTTAAAGAGATACCTGTCCTCCACTCCAACACTTGTCGCACCTAAGCCACAAGAGAAGTTGCTGCTATATATAGCGGCAACCAATCAAGTGGTTAGTGCTGCGTTAGTAGCGGAGAGGGAGGCGGATAATGAGCCAGCAACCACGGCAGAGGCATCCAGCGACAAGCAAGGGACTTCACCGGCAAGCTCTGGT
Source organism: Triticum aestivum (assembly GCF_018294505.1). Taxonomy (NCBI): domain Eukaryota; kingdom Viridiplantae; phylum Streptophyta; class Magnoliopsida; order Poales; family Poaceae; genus Triticum; species Triticum aestivum. The sequence goes on along the minus strand of NC_057804.1, from coordinate 250,066,305 downwards.
CCCGACAAAGATGGATCTACGCAGGAGCGTGACAAGATGCAGAAAAGAATGGTGCAGCGCCCACTTTACTTTGTCAGTTCCCTTCTGCAGGGGGCTAGGTCAAGGTACTCTGGTGTACAGAAATTGCTTTTCGGCCTTCTCATGGCCTCGAGAAAGCTGCGCCATTACTTCCAAGCAGATGAGATCACAGTCGTCACTCATTTTCCGCTGAAGAGAATACTGAAAATTCCAGAAGCAACAGGCAGGATTGTCGAGTGGGCGCTGGAACTGTCAAGCTTTGGCCTTGAGTTTGAGAGCACTTTAACTATCCAAAGCAGAGCATTGGCAGAATTCATAGCAGAATGGACGCCAACACCAGATGAAGAGATTCCAGAAACGAGCATCCCCGTCAAGGAAGCAAGCAAAGAGTGGCTGATGTAATTTGATGGTGCCTTCTCGCTGCAAGGCGCCGGTGCGGGCGTGCTACTTGTTGCACCCACCGGAGAGCACCTCAAGTATGTAGTCCAGATGCACTTTCCCAAGGAGCAAGCAACAAACAATACCGCAGAGTATGAAGGTTTGCTTGCCGGTCTCAGGATCGCAGTAGACCTTGGGATCAAGAAGCTCATTGTCAGGGGTGACTCACAGCTTGTCGTCCGCCAAGTGAACAAGAATTATCAGAGTCCATTGATGGAAGCTTACGTTGATGAAGTGAGAAAGCTAGAAGAGCACTTTGACGGCCTACAGATGGAACACGTTCCAAGAGCTCAGAACGACATTGCCGATGGCCTGTCAAAGTGCGCCGCACTGAAGTTACCTGTGGAACTAGGGATCTTTGTGCTCAAGCTGACTCAACTGTCTGTAACGCCATCAACTGGACAAAGCAAGAAGAGGAAGTTGATTTCTCGTGACTATTTTCCGGCAGAGCTCCCCGAAGCCGCCGCCAAGAAGGTCTTCAAAATCAACACCAAGGGTGCTGAGGAGCAGTCTGCTCCGGCAGGCCCTAGGATCTGTTCCGTTGAAGCAGACGCTCCCGACAAGTTTTGCTCCGGCAAGCTTGCCGGGGAACGTCAAGCTCCGGCTGAGCCGCAGGTTCTTGCCGTAGAAGCGGATGTTCCCGCAGCAGCAGATGCGCCTTTAGTCCTTGTTGTCGAGCCGCACGCTCTAGCATGGGCACAGTAGATTGTCCGTTTCCTTCAAACAGGAGAACTTCCCGAAGAGCAAGAAGAAGCGGAAAGAGTAGCTCGGCAGTCAAGTATGTACCAGTTTGTCGACAGCACACTATACAGAAGAAGACTCAACGGTGTGAAATTGAAGTGTATTCACCGGGAAGACGGACAAAAACTGTTGGCAGAGATACATGGAGGCATATGTGGTCACCACATTGGCGCAAGAGCACTTGCCGGCAAAGCGTTCCGGCAAGGTTTCTTTTGGCCGACAGCCCTCCAGGATGCAACTGCACAAGTAACCAAGTGTGAAGCGTGCCAGTTCCATTTCAAGCTCTCCAGACGATCCCTTTATCCTGGCCATTTTCGGTCTGGGGGCTCGACATCCTCGGCCCCTTTCCCTGAGCTATCGGGGGCTTTGAGTACTTGTACGTTGCAAACGACAAGTTCACAAATTGGCCGGAAGTGGAACCAGTGAGGAATGTGACAGCACAGTCAGCAGTCAAGTTCTTCAGGTCGATTGTTTGCTGTTTCGGGATCCCTAACAGGATCATCACCGACAACAGCACGCAATTCACGAGCCACACCTTCATGCAATACGTCCAAGATCTTGGCGCCAAGGTCTGCTTCGCTTCTGTTGCTCATCCGAGAAGCAACGGTCAAGCGAAGAGGGCAAATGCTGAAGTGCTGCGTGGGCTCAAGACCAGGACTTTCAACAGGCCGCGCAAGTGCGGAAGGAACTGGATTGAGGAGCTGCGGTGGTTCTTTGGTCAATCAGGACGACGCCAAATTGAGCCACTGGCCAGACACCTTTCGCTCTAGTCTATGGAGCAGAGGCAGTTCTCCCCATGGAACTCTTATACGGGTCACCTCGAGTGCTCGCTTATGATGAGCTTGAGCAAGAGCAGTCGCGGCAAGATGACGCGCTGCTCCTTGAGGAGGACCGTCTTCAGGCTGCTGTACGAGCTGCTCGATACCAGCAAGCTTTGCGCCGCTACCATAGCCGCAAAGTTAATGCCAGAAGTCTTGAGGAAGGCGACCTTGTTCTTCGGCGCGTTCAGTCCGCCAAGAATTCCAACAAGTTGATGCCAAAGTGGGAAGGCCCTTACCGGGTGAAACGAGTCACTAGGCCTGGCGCTGTCCGCCTTGAGACCGAAGATGGCACTCCTGTGAGCAACTCCTGGAACATTGAGCATCTTCGTAAGTTTCACCCGTAGGGCGCGGTTGCCGGAACCAGTTCCGGCAACCACCTTTTGTACAAGTCTTGCCGATGTTGCATGTAATCCTTTGTACAAAGCTGGGCGCAGACCCCGTGCATAAGTAAAGCTCATGCGCTCCGCACATCTTGTCAATTTCATGCTTTTTTACTTTGCATGCGTTATCTGACACTTTGTGCAGCACCTACCCCCGGTAAGCAATAACGAGCTGTAAGGCTCCATATCTTTATTTTCTCTTCTTTCTATTTCTAAAAGGAAAGGAAGGTTCCCTCGCACATAAGTTTGCCGGGGGAAAAGGAGAAGATAATGGTGTGGACCAGGCATGGTTCAAGGAAGTTTCGCCTTACCAGAAAGCAAACGACAGAAAAGCTGAGTTGCCAAAGTTTGAGCAATCAGTTTTAAATTTTTAAGTTATCTTCCTCGAACGACCGTACTTTGTATGAAAAACCTGTGCACGGAGGAACCAACTCGTAGCTAGTTGCGCCCTTACTTTGTTTTCGAGTCCGCTCAACAACTTAAGTGAGCTGCGACTAGTTGAGACAAGGTTTCTTGTCGGAAGCAGCACCACCAGCAGGCTGCTGACGTCCCGCACTCAGCGCTCGCGGCTCAGGTGCCTGCGCCGACAAGTTCCCTAAAAGCGTAGGGCAAAGACATACAAAGGAAGGAATCAAGTAAAGGAAATAACACAACAATCTCTACCCAAAATAGAGATATATTACAAGATAGCTTGTCGCAGCTCTAATAGATTGTTCTCATGATATGACTAGCAGCGACAAAGAGAAAGAGAAAACGGGCGGCCTAATCTACGCGATCGCCCTCAACCCTCTTGATCCCACTCACCTTGTCCACAATGGGTGCGACAAGGGTCTTGAGCACTTCCAGATCAGCATCCGGCGGCAAGGACTTGAGGACGTTGGTGAAGTTGAGGCCTGGGTTGCGAAAGGCCACCTTCATCAGCACCTTCTAGAGAGCTCCTGCGCAGATCTTGCGCGACTCATCGGCCAGCTGCTTTGGGATCTTCTCCCGGAGTCGCTGGAGGGCCGTCGCCACGCCTTTGAAGAACAAGCTGAGCTTGGCGCTGGGTTGGAGGTGCTCGTCGGAGGAGTACCCAAGATCCTCCATCCCCAGCTGCGCGAGCTCCCCGTCGATGGCGGTGCCAAGATCCACAAGACCCTCGGTCCAGTGCTCCACAGTCTCCCTGAAAGCGTCGTGGGTGGCAGCAGCACTCGCCAGCAGCGCCTCGTCGGCCTTGATCTTCTCCGACAAGGCCACCTCCCGCTCCCTGGCGCCGTCCAGCGTCTGAGTCAGAGTAGCCAACTTCAACTCGAGATCTGCATTGGAATCCTTGGCGGCGCTGAGCTCCTTGCTCCTCTCAGCGAGAAGACCCTGCAGCTCACCATGAGCGGCAGTGTCCTTCTCACTCTCACGCTTGAGCACGGCAAGCTCTTCGCCGCTTGCTTTGAGATCGGCCTCCAGCTGCGCCACCTTCATCTCCAGCTCCTTCTTGGCGGCCTCGGCAGCTGCGGCAGCATCTTTCGCTTCCTTGAGAGCCCTGCCAATTGCTTGCTCGCGCGCGGCAAGCTCCTCCTCGTGGCTGTCAAGATTGACCTTGCGTTGCGCCAACTCTCCCTCCTGCGCAAATAGATTTTCGGCGACAAGCCGCTGTTGCTCTTCAACTTCAGCCTTCGCGAGGAGGAAGGCTTTTCGCTCCTCGGCGACTTGCTCCCGCTCCTCTGCCAGAGACCGGAGAGCTTCCTGCCTGAGACTCTAGAGCTCCTCCGCGCGCTTCTCAATGTCCACTCCCGCCCTCGCGACAAGCGCTCCTCGAGATTCCAGCTTGGCTTGTCGGGCGCGGTAGAGCGACAGCAGCTTCTGCAGCAGCCGCTCCTCCTCAGGCTCGTCGCTGCTACTGCTTGGCGCGTCGACCAGCGCCAGCCCAGCGAAGGCAAGCACCTCTTCGTCAAAAGTTTATCCTTCGACCGGTGCCCTGGAGCTCGACGCCCAGGGGAGCTTGATGAAGACGCCATCGCCGGCCTTCAAATAGGCGCCGGGATGGGGCTCTTCAGAGCCTGGCGCTGCAGCAACGGCAGAGGGATCGGCGGTCGGTGCAGCGCCTGGTGCTCCTGCGGCCTCAGGGCCGTCAGTGCGATCGCCGGATTCCTCGCTAGCTTCTGCAGCGGCAGCGTTGGCGGCCTCTTCACCGGCGGGATCATCAGCACCGGCCTCTTCTTCGGTGGCGGTGGCGTTGTTGTTGTTGCCGCGCGCGTTTTCCTCGTCGGCGGCCTCGGTTTCCATTGGCTCCGTGGCAGGTGGATCTGACGACCGAAGAGGGGAGAAAGGTCAAGCGAATATTCGAAAAGAAAATCAGAAGAAGAAGAATCCAAGGGAAGTTTTCAAGCAAGAGGATTACCTATATCTGTAGTCGTCGTCTCAACCACCGGAGGATCGCTGGTGCTGTCCCTTGCCGGAGAGCTGTCCCTTGACGGAGAATTCTCCCTTGCCGGAGAACGCTCCCTTACCTGGGAATCCTCCCTTGGCGGTGTAGTCGAAGCAGATGGCACTTCGGGAGCGGCTTCCGGGCTCTCCTGGTGAGGCTGCTCTGCTCCTGCACGAACCAACACTCATATATCAGCAATAGAAGAGCACCCATGCACGCCTAAAAGCAGGAAGTAAACTATGTACTTACGTGGAGGGTTACGCTGGGGGCTGCTTTGAGGAATGGTTGCCGGGTCCGACAAGGCGGTCTCGGACATGTCCTCTACCGTCGCGGTGGGTTCGTCCTCGATGACAATCATCGGGACCTTGGCTCTCTTCGCCGCTCTCTGGGACAGAGTCCTGAAAAGGAATGAGTTCAGAGTAAAACAAATCAGATACAAGACAAAGACAGCAAGAATTGAAGAACTACAAGTACAGCAAGGAATCTTACTCTTCTTCTTCCTCGTCGGAGCTGAGCGCGGAGAGATCGAAGTCCGGCTCGCCTCCGGTGCGACGAGGCGGAGGAGTAGACTCCCTTATCCGCTTGGCAGGAGCAGTAGAGGTGGACTGGGAAGACCCTACTCCGGTTGCCGCAGCGGCGCGAGGCGCTCCTGCGGCAGCAGTGCTTGCCGCGGTAGAGCATGTCGCGTGGCCCGATGGCTGTTGACCTGTCTGCCGCCCCGCTACGTCCCCGGCCTTGCGGAGACGCCTTCTTGGCGGAGCTGGGGGCTCCGTTTGCGGCAAGCTGCCTGAAGGTTCGGGCCCGGCAAGATTTCCCTCGCGGGGCTCGCTCGACTCATCCTCGGGCCCGGCAAGCCCTTCCTCGCCGGCAAACTCCTCACGCTCGGCAAGGCTTGCCGCCTCTGCTGCCTCTGCTTCCTCCACGGTGAATCCAAACTCACACGCGGCAGGGGCTGCTGCCGCCTCTTCCAGCCTAGTGGCGATGCGCTGCATCTCCGCATCGGTGGTGTTGCGGGTGAGGCTCTTCTGCTCGTCGGAGTGGACCAGCACTTCAACCAAGCCGTCAAAGAACTCCTGCACGACGGCGTCTGCCGGCTCTTGCCAAGTTGGCACGATTCCATGCGAGTCGCACAGCGGCATCATTGCACGGATGCGGTCAAGCGAGGAATTGTTGCACAACGAAACGACACCCCTCCGCAACATGAATGGATGTTGAGGATCGCGCTTGAACAGCTCCAGGAGCATCGCGTCCAGCTCCAGGACGGTGAAGTTGAAGTTGAGGCCCGGGCGCAGCCTCATGATATCCGCCGAGTTCTGGAACTCCCAGGCGGGTCTCCCCCTCGCCTGCAGGGGGGCGATGCGGCGACGAAGGAAATCTGCGCCAACGGCGCCTATGGTGAGCCCGGCAAGCCTGAGGTGAAGGATCCGGGTGACGGCAATCTTCAGCCTATCGTCTTCCGGGGAAACGTTGCTCCAATCATTGCGGCGCGCTATTGGGGCCTGTCGCAGGGCGGTAAATGGCTGCGGGTTCTCCTCGACGATCCAGCACCACTCTGCTCTCCATTCCTCCCACTTGCTGTGGAGCTCTCCCTCCAGATAGGCTTCCTTCTTGCCGACTCTTGAGATCCAAGCAATTCCGCCGGAAAGGGGCTCCCCTCTCTCGACTCGAGGCATAAAGAAGTGGTGAAAAAGGGCTACGTTTGGATGGACTCAGACAATGTTTTCGCACAGATGTGCGAAAACTGCCATGGTCAGAACGGCGTTGGGGGTGAAGTCAAGGAGGCGGAACCCGTAGGTGTTCATGATGTCACAGAAAAATTCAGAGAAGGGCGGGCAGAGCCCGCAGTAGAAGAACAGCGTGAAGAAGGGATACCCGTTCGGAGCCAGTCTCGAAGCGGCGGCCGGGAGTACCTTCGTGCGCGGATGCGCTCGCGTCTCCGTCGACCAGAAGAGATAGTAGTACTCCCTCAGCTCCTTTGCGTCAAGCTGAGGAGGGAAGATGGCCCGCTCCTTTCGCAGCGCAGCGAGCCGCTGCGCCTCGGCCGACTTCACGCCCTTCCCCTTTGTCGGCTTTCGGAGCCATGGCGGAGGTGGTGGGGGAGATCGACGGCGTTGGTGGTGCTGGTGGCAATGGGGGGCGGAGCGCTGCTCTCTTTCGGCTTCGGGAAGAAGGGGGGAGCGACGGAGATTTGTGAAAATGGAGTAGCAACCGGCGAGATGGGCGAACTGCTCCTGTTTCCCCTGCTTATAAAGGGGGAGGGGCGGACGTTTCGTCCTTCCGAATAAAGAAACCACCCACGATCTCCCCCACAACGCCGCATTCGACGCGTGCCGTTGGGGGAGGGCGCGGTGGATACGGAGTAAGAGACGGCGTGACCCAGGCCACGCGTGCCTGTGCCCTGTTTTGGGCCTAGCCCAACAGCGCTCGACACCGTGTGTGGCCCAGGCCCGGGGGCTCCTGTCGGTGTACTAGAGTAGGGGTCCCCTAGTATCCCGAACTCGTGCACGGGCAGTCGCAGCGCCCCGCGGCAAGGCTTGCCGGGTGACCGCCAAGGCCCTCCATGGTTCCTTTGGAGCCATTCAAGAACAAAGTATTTAAGCCAAGGACACAAGGCCCCGGCAAGAGGAGCTTATCGGGAAGGCCAACCAAGGCATCGCAAGGAACTTGCCGCGACGCGCCGCGCGTCCCAGCAAGGCCCGGTGAGCGACAAGCTTCCGGGCGCGTCAAGGCAGCGACCGCGGCAAGGCGCTTGCCGCGGCAAGCAACCACTCTGTACCCACGCTCCAGCACATCCACCAACGTGTCGCCTTGGGGCCTTGCCAGGCGCGCGTGGCGGGAGGCTATGCAGCTAGCGGTGCGTGGTGGCAAGCGGCGCTGACAAGATAGCCATCGTGGCAAGCGGTGGCGTCCCTGACGGTCCCTTTTTGCACTGTTTGAGCGACGCAGACGGGCATTTAATGCCTTTGTCCCCTGCCGTCATGGTTAGGTAGGATACACTGTACAGGTAGCTGTACCAACCACCCCTCTTTTTCCATTTTTACCCTTGTCTACTTTGCCACCTATCGGTGACCCCTTGAGCATATAAAAGGAGGCCCGTGCGCAGCGTAGAAGGGGGGGTTCAAAACCAGAAAACACTCACGCTCGGTCTCGTGTGTACTGTAGCACTCAGCGCACCCGAGCAAGAACTCAATACAATCAGACAAGCAGCAGTAGGAGTGTTATCTCTCCGGAGAGCTCCAAAGCTGGGTAAACTGCTCGTGTGCTTCACCTTGATCCGCTCTTCGTGCGATCTCCGCCCCTCACCAAACCGAAAGGGGCTCGGTCCGCCGGTCCCATAGGTGTTCGTGGATCAGTTTCCCCGACACTCTTGCAACAAAATATTTTCACGTGTGAGATACTTGTTTTGTATGTGAGCTAGCTCAATCATCTTGAAAGCTTCAATCTCAGTTAGGGTAAGATGATTGTAGTAAGGTTGAGAGAAGCCCTCTTCTTCTACTGTCAGGACTTGCTCCTTTGTGACCCCCTTGATCTTGTCACTTTCCTTGATTTCCCCAATTTCTTCTCGCTTCGTCTCTATCTTCATTAGCCAAGCATTGTCGTCCACATTGTTGGAGGAGGTGGACGGCATATTGCTCTAATCTGCGGTAGAAACAACTCAAAACAAGAAACAGAGGATTTCGTCGTGGTACGGTGGTCATGACCTTTGGGAGATTATAATGAAATTTTACCCACCAAAAGAAGTATTGTGCAAGAAAACGGAGTTCGGAGGGCACACGAGGTGTCCACGAGGCAGGGGGCGCGCCCAGGCGGGTAGGGCGCGCCCTCCACCCTCGTGGATGCCTCATGTCCTTTCGGACTACTTCTTATTTTCCTATTTTTTAAATATTCCAAAACGGAGAAAAATTGCTATTAGAATTGTTTTGGAGTCGGTTTACTTACCGTACCACATACCTATTCCTTTTCGGAGTCTGAAACGTTCTGGAAAGTGTCCCTTATGTACTCCTCCGGGGTTATGGTGTCAATAACATTGGTTTAAACATTTATGGGATTACCTGAGATATAATGTTTGATTCTTTGACCGTTCACCACCTTCGAATTTGTGCCTTCGACATTGTTGATTTTGATGGCACCGGAACGATAGACCTCCTCGATAACATAAGGACCTTCCCATTTAGAGAGAAGTTTTCCTGCTATCTTAAACGAGAGTTGCATAGCAAAACATAATCACCTACATTAAACTCACGCTTTTGTATCCTTTTGTCATGCCATCTTTTAACTTTTTCTTTAAACAGTTTGGCATTCTCATAGACCTGGCTTCTCCATTCATCAAGTGCGCTAATGTCAAATAGCCTCTTCTCATCGGCAAGTTTGAAATCATAACTGAGCTCTTTAATGGCCCAATATGCCTTATGTTCTAGTTCCAGAGGTAAGTGACATGCTTTTCCATAAACTATTTTATACGGAGATACCCATAGGATTTTTATATGCAGTTCTATATGCCCGTAATGCACCATTGAGTTTCTTGGACCAATTCTTTCTAGATCTATTAATAGTCTTTTGCAGAATTAATTTAAGCTCTCTATTACTCAATTCTACTTGACCACTAGACTGTGGATGGTATGGGGATGCAATTCTATGATTAACATCATACTTAGCAAGCATTTTATGAAAAGCACCATGAATAAAATGTGAACCACCATCAGTCATTAAGTATCTAGGGACCCCAAACCTTGGAAAAATAACTTCTTTAAGCATCTTAATAGAGGTGTTATGGTCAACACTACTAGTTGGAATAGCTTCTACCCACTTAGTAACGTAATGAACAACAACTAAAATATGTGTATACCCATTAGAGGAAGGAAACGGTCCCATATAATCGAAGCCCCAAACATCAAATGGTTCAATAACAGGTGAATAGTTCATAGGCATTTCTTGACGTCTACTAATATTACCAATTCTTTGACATTCATCACAAGACAAGACAAACTTACGGGCATATTTGAAGAGACTAGGCCAATAAAAACCGGATTGCAATACCTTATGTGCAGTTCTATCTCTAGGGTGGTGTCCTCCATATGCCTCGGAGTGACACTTGCGTAGGATCTGTTCGTGTTCCGCTCAGGTACACAACGTCTAATGACACCATCTACTCCTTCTTTATAAAGGGGTGGGTCATCCCAGAAGTAATGTCTTAAATCATAGAAAAACTTTTTCTTTTGCTGGTATTTGAAAGTAGGTGGTATAAATTTACCAACAATGTAATTAGCATAATCAGCATACCATGGAGCAGTACGACAAGCATTTATAACAACTAATTGTTCATCAGGAAATCTATCATCAATAGGTAGTGGGTCATCAAGAACATTCTCTAACCTAGACAAGTTGTCTGCAACGGGGTTCTCAGCTCACTTTCTATCAATAATATGCAAATCAAATTCTTGTAGTAAGAGAACCCATCTAATAAGTCTTGGTTTAGCATCTTTCTTTTCCATACGGTATTTAATAGCAACATGATCAGTGTGAACAGTTACTTTGGAATCAACAATATAAGGTCTTAACTTGTCACAAGCAAATACAACTGCTAAAAATTCTTTTTGAGTAGTAGCATAATTTCTCTGGGCACTGTCTAGAGTTTTACTAGCTTATTGGATAACATTTAATTTCTTATCAACTCTTTGTCCTAGAACAACACCTACATCATAATCACTAGCATCACACATAATTTCAAAGGGTAAATTCCAATTAGGTGGCAGAACAATAGGTGCAGAAATCAAGCTTTCTTAAGTATTTCAAATGCTTCTACATAACCATCATCAAAGACAAAAGGAACATCTTTTTGTAATAAATTAGTCAGAGGCCGAGAAATTTTTTAGAAGATTTTAATGAACCTCCTATAAAAACCGGCATGACCAAGGAAACTTCTTATACCTTTGATGTCCTTAGGACACGACATCTTTTCAATAACATCAACTTTAGCTTTATCAACTTCAATACCTCTTTTAGAAATCTTATGCCCCAAGACAATACTTTCATTAACCATAAAGTGGCACTTCTCCCAATTCAAGACAAGATTAGTTTCTTCACATGTCGGTGCGAGGACGACACCTATGGAATCACGAGAATCCCTACTACGGTTGCGAGGCGCGGGGTTGTGAGAAGGGCGGATCAAACAGGTAGCACACGAGTTCTTTATCCAGGTTCGGGCTGCGAAGATGCGTAAAACCCTACTCCTGTCTTGGTGATTTGTTTATCTGTGTTCCTGAGCTAGCAATGGGGCGTCCAAAGCTCCAAAAAGCCGAATCCATCTCCTGGTCGCCCTGGGCCTCCTTTTATAGGGAAAGGGGCCGCCACAGTGGCACACAGGAGGTGGAAAGGGCACAGTGATACGAGTTTATCCCTTGCATTACATGACAAGGCGCATTTAATGCGTCGTGCTTAGGTGTCGCTACTTTGTCGGGGGTGGGGGAGAGCCCAGTCTTGTCCGTCGCCGATCACATTGACATGCGCCCTGGCCAGCGGTGCCTGTGGTGCCATGTAGGCAGGCATGTAGCTGAGGTGGCGCAACGGTGGGCCTCCATGAAGATCTGCTTGCCGCCACGCAGGTGCTTGCCCAACTGGTTGGGTCAGCAGTCGCATGCAAACGGCGGTGGAGGTTTTGGAATTGGCGTGGGCCTGACGGTGGCTCTACGGGTGCCTTTAGCAAGGGCCTCGTCGTAGCCCCGACAAGAGTCTTGTCGGGGCCCCGGCAAGGGTCTTGCCGTGGCGCCTGCTATCATCCCCGGCAAGGCTCTTGCCGGGGGTCTTGTGGTCCTCCTTGGCTGGGATCCTGCCAGGGGTTGTCATCTTCTATAGTGTGAATTTGATCTTGAATGTCTTCACAAAGATCTGCATGCCACCACGGGGATGTCTCCCGAATCCTTGCCCCATGGGGGCAGTGGACTCAAGGGTGAATTGCTCCATAGGTGTGGGGCGAGCTGCCACAGCAAGGGCCTTGTCGGGTTTGCTAAAACCGCCCCCGGAAAGGATCTTGCCGGGGGAGTCCGCTTCGTCCTCTTTGCTCTCTGTGGTCTTGGTCTTGGCGTCGTTCTGCTCTTTCCGAGCTTCGGTCTTACCTTGGCTTACCTCCCTTGCCTTGCTTGGCGTGGTGGCGTCCATGGCTCGAACTGCCCATGCACAGTTATAGGGGTACGAAAAGTGTACCCCTCTTTTTGTACACCGACAGGAGCCCCTGGGCCTGGTCCACACGTGAGCGTAATCGCGTCGTTGGGCTAGGCCCAAAAATGGTGCGCGGGCAGGCGGGGTAGTTTTTACCGCGGTAAGTTCCTTCGCGCGCCGCGCTTCCCACACCTCCCGCGCGTGGCTCGGCGTGGGGAGGCATGTGTGACGTGGGAGGCATGCGTGGGGCTGAGTTCTGCGCGCATGCGTCATGTTGCAGTAAAAGGGGGCGGTTCGCACCTTCCCCATAAACGGAGGGAGGCGTGGAGGCTCGGCCCATTTACCGAACGGGGCCGGGGC
>NC_057804.1:250037496-250053697 GCF_018294505.1 Triticum aestivum | reverse complement strand
CTGCATGCCCGCCACGTGGTTCTCACGCGCTCAGGGTGGCGAACAGTGGAGGCGGGGAACCGGGCCGTCGCAGGCCAGGGCAGTTTGTTGGTCCCAGTTCCCTGTGCCTTCCGTGTCTCGATTGGCTGATTGGGACGGCTGAGCCCCCATCCCGGCTCTTTATAAGGAGCCGGGGGGGGGAAGGAAATGGAGTCCCGCACTCTTTCGTGTTCTTTTTTCTTCAGCTTCTGCCCTTCCGCTCCCCCCCATCCGCCATGGAGAGAGGGGGTCCTGGCTCTTCAACGGTGGCGGCGAGGGTCGCTGCTCAACAACGCGCCCTCCCTTCCCCTTTACCTGCAGTGGCAGAGCCAGTCGCGAGGGGAAGGGGGAGGGGCGAGGCCGCGGACGAGGCCGCGGACGAGGTCGAGGCGCTCAGGGAAGAGGAGAACGGGGCGGCGCGCCGGTCCCGCCTCCGCCAGTAGTTCCCCCCCCCCCCACATGGAGGGCCATGTTGGAGATGACCCTTGCGAGTTCTTCGTCAGGCTGCGCCGGTCGCCTCGCCATCGTCTTCGTCTCCCAACCCCATTCGCGAGCGAGATGGAGCTGGATCCGCCAGAGTCCTTGCAGTTGCACATGAGGGGCTGTTGGATCAGCGGTACGCCAGCTCACGTCGACTTCCCAGCCCCTCATGTGATGTATCTTGGCCGAGGGTGGAAGACGTTCGCTCATATCCATCGCTTGACGGCGGGGCTTACCCTCCATTTAAAGCTGATGGAGGGCGGCCTCCTCTCTGTCAAGGTCTTTGGGTGCTTCGGGACTCGGGCGAGGTGCTGCGTGGAGAGCTCTTCTGATAGCGAAGATACTTCCTCGGGCGGGAATGATAAGGAGGACAGCGGCAGCGATGACGAGGGTAGCGGGCGGCAGGATGACGGGTCCGACTAGGTGTCGGGCGTCGCTCCGCGCGGCACCGGCGATCCCATCATCCGTGTCGCCGGCTTCCTGAACTTCTCGGGGTCGTCTCCTTGGGCGGCTGGCATCGGGAGGCTGCAGAAGAGGAAGAGGGCGGGCGGCAAGGCCGTCAAATCGGAGTACGCGGGCACCGATGCCTTCGACGCGTGCTGACGTCCTGCCGCCTTGTCTTCGAGCTCTGCTTCCGGCGCTGCCATCACCATCTAGCCTTCGGACGGTCACCGAGATGTTCTCTTGGTGCCTCCTGCCACCCGTAATTCGCCTAGGCGCTCCCTTTTGCCCTTTTTGCCTCTTTGACCTGCCTCCTGAGGAGAGGGACAAGAAAGGGATTACGAGCACCTTATCTCTTTTTAGTTTGTAAGCCTTTAGGCTCTAGCTGAATTTAAAACTTGTAATCCCCACTATTCATGTTTTTCAATCCCTATGGGCCGTACCTGAGTGGAATGTTTTTAATGAAAAAGGGGATGCTTGCCGGGTCATTTGTTTGTGGGTAGAACCCGCGATAAGGAATAAATCCTTGATATCCTTAAGATAAACACTTCCTTGCCCGGCAACAGGCCCTGCCGTCTTCCCACCTCGCTTGTCCTTCCTCACGCTTTCAGCGGAGGAAGGGATGAGGTGGGTTCAGGCTCCTCGTTTCATTCTTTTGCTGCCGCGACTATGACCAAACCTGGCCCCAGGAACGAGCCCTAGGGCCTAGAGTTTTTAGGGGAGCACGGTAGCTTTGGAAAAAACGAGGTTTCACATCCCTCAGTCCATGGGGGAATGCATGATAAGGGATGAAGAACTTATCTGAAGTTGTAGCCCCCGGCAACTCTTGTTTGCCGTGGGAAAATCTTTGTACTCGCAGCCCCCGGCAACACTGGCTTGCCGGGGTTTAGATGCCTGTCTATTCCTCTTTTCTTTCTCGTCCCCAAGTGATCCGACAAGGATATCTGTGAGTCCTGCGAACTAAAGAAGACAAAAGATCGGCAAAGAGACGCACACTTGACCTCTAAGCTAGGGGTTAGTCGCCGCTAAGCACTATCAACCCTAACCAAGGACGAGACTTGACCTAGCATGCATGCTATAACTTAGGGCGCCAGCACTTCATTTATTTATGCCCAGGGTCTGCGCCTGGCTTTGTACAAAGGGTTACATGCATCATCCGCAATGCTTGTACAAAAGGTGGCTTGCCAGGGGGCCCGGCAAGCCGCGCCTCACGGGTAAAACTTGCGAATATGCTCAATGTTCCAGGAGTTACTCACCGGAACAACATCTTCGGTCTCCAGGCGAACTGCGCCAGGCCTGGTGACTCGTATTACCCGATAAGGGCCTTCCCACTTTGGCGTCAACTTGTTGGAATTCTTGGCCGATTGAACGCGCCGAAGGACAAGGTCGACTTCCTCAAGGCTCCGGGCATGAACCTTGCGGCTATGGTAGCGGCGCAAGGCTTGCTGGTAGCATGCTTCTCTTACAGCCGCCCGAAGACGATCTTCCTCAAGGAGCACCAAGTCATCTTGCCGCAGTTGCTCTTGCTCAAGCTTGTTATAAGCGAGCACTCGAGGTGACCCGTATATGAGTTCAGTGGGGAGAACTGCTTCCGCCCCGTATACCAGGGCAAAAGGTGTCTGGCCGGTGGCTCGGTTTGGCGTCGTCCTGATCGACCAAAGAACCATTGGCAACTCATCAATCCAGTGCCTTCCGCTCTTATGCAGCCTGTCAAAGGTCTTGGTCTTCAAGCCTCGCAGTACTTCAGCATTTGCCCTCTCAGCTTGACCATTGCTTCGTGGGTGAGCGACGGAAGCAAAACAGATTCTGCTGCCGAGGTCTTGGATATATTGCATGAAGGTGCGGCTTGTGAACTGGGTGCCGTTGTCGGTGATGACCCTGTTAGATACGCCAAAACGGCACACCAGTCCCTTGAAGAACTTGACGGCTGACTGGGTTGTGACCTTCCTTACTGCCTCCACCTCTGGCAACTTTGTGAACTTGTCGATTGCAACGTACAAGTACTCAAAGCCCCCGACAACGTGGGGGAAAGGGCCCAGTATGTCGAGCCCCCAGACCGAGAAGGGCCAGGAGAGAGGAATGGTTTGAAGAGCTTGGGCTGGCTGATGGAGCTTCTTTGAATGGAACTGACACGCTTCACACCTGGTGACGAGTGTCGTTGCATCCTGGAGGGCGGTGGGCTAGAAGAAACCTTGCCGGAATGCCTTGCCGGCAAGGGCCCTTGACCCAATGTGGGATCCACAGATGCCTCCGTGTATCTCCGCCAACAGCTCCAGTCCTTCCTCTCGAGGGATACACTTCAATTTCACACCGTTCGGCCTCTTTCTGTACAGGACATCGTCGACGAACTGGTACATGGTAGAGTGAGGGGCTACTCTCTCCGCTTCTTCCTGCTCCTCAGGAAGTTCCCTTGTTTGGAGGAATCAGACGGTATGCTGTGCCCATGCTGGAACCTGGGGCTCGACGGCGAGGGCTAAAGGCATTTCCTACGCTATAGGAACGGTTGTCTCAACGACGAGAGCTTGACGCTCGGCCGGAGCCAGTCGTCCTGTGGCGGGCTCAGTACCCTCGGCAACATCCTTGTCGGCTGCTCTGGGGAACTCGGCATGGAAGTACTTGGCGGGCGCTTATTTCCTCCTCTTATTCTGCTCTGTTGATGGATCAACGGATGGCTGAGTTAGCTGAAGCACAAAGGTACCTGATTCCACAGGTAGCTTGAGGGCAGCGCGTTTGGACAGGTAATCAGCGATATTGTTCTCCGCTCGGGGAATGTGTTCAGCCCGTATACCGTCGAAACGCTCTTCTAGCTTTCTCACTTCATCGACATAGGCCTTCATCAATGGGCTCTGGTAATCCTTGTTGACTTGCTTGACGACGAGCTGCGAGTCCCCCCTGACGATGAGTTTCTTGATTCCGAGGTCCGCCGCGATCCTCAGACCGGCAAGCAGCCCTTCGTACTCTGTTGTATTGTTGGTTGACACCTCCCTGGGGAAGTGCATCTGGACCACGTACTTGAGGTGCTCTCCAGTGGGCGCGACAAGCAGTACGCCAACCCCGGCGCCTTGTAAGGAGAAAGCTCCATCAGAGTACATGATCCAATCACAACTTGCCCCCTTGCCGGGGAGAGCAGTCTCTTGAGCTTCTTCGTCAGGCGTTGCGGTCCATTCTGCAATGAACTCTGCTAGGGCTCGACTCTGAATTGTCGAGGTGCTTTCAAACTTGAGACCAAAGCTGGACAGTTCTAGTGCCCATTCCACAATCCTTCCCGTCGCATCCGGACTGTGCAATATCCGCTGCAGGGGGAAGCGAGTGACGACAGTGATTTCGTGTGCCTGGAAGTAGTGGCGCAGCTTCCTCGAGGCCATAAGAAGGCCGAAAAGCAATTTCTGCACGCCGGAGTACCTCAATCTAGCCCCTTGCAGGAGGGAACTAACAAAGTAGACCGGGTGCTACACCATTTTCTTCTTTGGCGGTACGTCAACTGGCTGTGTCATCTCTGCATTGGTGGTGTCGCGCTCTGCCGCTGCCATATCCTCGTCATTGACCTCTCTCTGTGCCACCAGCGCGGCGCTGACCACCTGGTCTGTCGCCACCAGGTATAGCAGCAACGACTCCTGTGGCCTGGGCGCGACTAGTATTGGCGTGGAGGAGAGGTACTTCTTCAATCCTTGTAATGCTGCTTCGGCTTCTGGCGTCCACTCCATCGGTCCCGCCTTTTTCAGGATCTTGAAAAAGGGAAGGGCGCGCTCGGCAGACTTGGAAATGAACCTGCCCATGGCGGCGACGCAACCAGCAAGCCGACGCACATCCTTGATTCGCTTGGGTGCTTCAATCTGCTCTATAGCTTTGATTTTGTTCGAGTTGGCCTCTATCCCACGTTGTGACACCAAGAATCTGAGAAGCTTGCCGGACGGGACGCCAAAGACGCACTTCTCAGGGTTCAGCTTGAGATTGATCTTGCGCAGGTTTGCAAATGTTTCTTGCAAATCTGGTATGAAGGTTGCTCTGTCCTTGGTTTTGACCACTATGTCATCCATATAAGCCTCCATATTTCTATGGAGCTGGGGTTCAAAACCAACCTGGACCGCCCTCGCAAACGTCGAGCCAACACTCTTCAACCCGAAAGGAATCCGCATGAAACAATACGTACCACATGGGGTGATGAATGATGTTTTCTCTTCGTCTTCTCTTGTCATGAAGATCTGGTGGTAGCCGGAGTAGGCGTCGAGGAATGACAACAGATCACACCGAGCCGTGGAGTCAACAATCTGGTCGATGCGCGGCAACGGGAAGGGGTCCTTAGGGCAAGCCTTATTGATATATGTGTAATCAATACACAGTCTCCACTTCCCATTCGCCTTGCGCACCACGACCGGATTGGCCAACCACGTTGGATGCAGCACTCCCCTTACCAAACCCACTGCTTCCAGTTTCCGGATCTCTTCAGTAATGAACTCTTGTCGTTCCAAAGCTTGCTTTCTGACCTTCTGCCTGACGGGCCGTGCATGAGGACAGACAGCAAGGTGGTGCTCAATCACCTCCCTGGGAACACCGGGGATGTCGGAAGCTTGCCATGCAAACACATCAACATTTGCCCGCAGGAAGGTGACGAGCGCGTCTTCCTATTTGCCGTCAAGGGTGGAGCTTATGGTAAAAGCTCCTCCCGTGCCGTCCTCATGGACAGAGACCTTCTTGGTTCCTGGTGATACAGCCCTGGGCTTCTTGTTCCTGCCGGTAGAGTTCTCTGGCACGTCCTCGACGGCAGCACTACACTCAAAAGAGGTGCGCTTGCCGGAGTGAGTGTCTGAGGTCTCACCGGTCTTCTTCTTCTTCTTCCCCCCGAGGTCCCGACGGCAGGAGCAGGTGCCCTAGCGGCGGCAGCTGCTGCAACTGCTTGCTGGTATAGTTGGTCAGTGCAAACCAACGCATCTTTCTTGTCGGAGGGGATGGTGATGATCGTCATAGGTCCAGGCATCTTCAGGGTGTTGTAGGCGTAGTGTGACGCCGCCATGAACTTGGCCAGCGCTGGGCGGCCGAGGATCCCGTTGTAGGGCAAGGGGATCCTGGCAACATCGAACACAATCCTCTCCGTCCTGAAGTTCAGGTTGCTTCCAAAAGTCACGGGCAGCGTGACCTTTCCCTTGGGTTGGCTTCTTCCCGGGTTGACCCCCTGAAACGTGCCCGTCTCTTTGAGGTCTCCATCAGGAATCTGCAGTTTCTCGATCACGGCAGGCGAGATCAAGTTCAGACCGGCCCGCCATCGACTAGCATCTTCGTCACCTTGAGGTTACGTATCATTGGTGAAACCAACAATGGCAAGCACTCGACCGCAGTAGTGCGATCAGGGTGGTCCTCAGTGCCGAAAATGATAGGTGTCCTGGACCACTTCAGCGGCCTTTGGGCATCAAACGACGGCTCCGCTGCTGTAATCTCTCGCGCCCACTGTTTAAACCGGTGGTGAGAAGTATGCAGCAAGGTGCCGCCGTCGATGCACATGGCCTCTGTAGCTTTCTGAAACTCTTGGTCGCCGGATTCGTCGTCCTCTTCATGATCGTCATCTTCTAGCTTTCTGTCACGGCCCCTGGCGGGCCTCTCCTGTTGCTTATCCTTGCCGCGACGGCCCGCCTGGCCGTCACGCTTCTTGCCGGACCCCTCAGCACCATCTGGGCCCTTATCCTTGTCCCGCCTCTCATACTCAGCCCTCTGCTTTTCAGCGAGGAGCTCGACCTGTCGGCAGTCCTGGAGAGCATGACCCTTGGTGCGATGGATCTTGCAGTATCGCTTGTCGGAGTTTGCTGGCTTCTCGGTAGCCGCCAAGGCCTGGCATGCGATGCACCCGGCAACCTCCTTGCCGGGGTCATCTGCCTTGGTTTTGTTGGTGGAGCCAGCGTCTTCGGATCCCTCGACGGCAAGCACGGCTTTTCCTTTGCGCTTCCTGTTGCGGCGCCGGCCTTTCTTCACCGGGGCAGCAGTAACCTCATCTGAAGAGTTGGTTTCCACGCCGGCATCTTCGCCGGGGTACTTCCTTCCCTCTTCGGCTCGGGCACATTTGTCGGCAAGAACATAGAGTTCTGCCACATCCCTCACCTTGTTCATTGCCAGCTCTTCGCGCATCTTGCGATTACGCATGTTCTGGTGGAACGCGCTGATGATAGCGGCAGGGTGAACATCAGGGATATTGTACTGTACCCGGGTAAACGTCTGAATATACTTACAGAGACTCTCGCCTCCCTTCTGGGGAATGACATGCAGGTCGCTTGCCTGGCCATGGGCTTGGTGGCCTCCAGTAAAGGCGCCCACGAACTCATGGCACAAATCCGACTAGGAGGAAATAGAGTCTACCGGCAAGTGCATCAACCATGACATGGCATTGGGTTTAAGAGCCAACGGAAAGTAATTCGCAAGCACCTTATCGTCGCGGGCTCTGGCAGCTTGCATCGCGATGGTGTAGATGCTGAGGAACTCGGACGGATGGGTCTTGCCATTGTACTTCTCGCCCACGTCAGGTTTGAAGGTGCGGTGAGTGGGCCACTGGAACTGCCGCAGCTCATGGGTAAAAGCCGGACAGCCTACCTCGTAAGGTAGGCCTCCATGGCTCCCCGGCGCTGGGTGGCTCACAGCAAGCCCTGCTCGCCTGTCTGATTGGTGGCGCGCCCCGCGCCGGCGCTCGATAGTGGTTCGAGCGTCTTCATGTTCTCGTTCCCGAAGAACTTGGCGCTGGTCACAGTGGGCCCGTGGGTTGGACGATGCTACGGAGATCTCGTCGCCCATGATGTCGCGACGGGCTGGCGTTCGAGGTACTGGGCGAGGAGGAGGCAAGTACACCGTGGTCGCGGTGCCGCCGGCCCTTCTGCCACTGGTGCATGGGACTCCATCGGAGCGTCAACCTGGGGGCTCCACCGGACTCGGTTCGTCTTTGTTGGCCATCGCAACAAGACTTCAGATAGTGGCTCTCCATTCGTCAAGTTTCCCCGTGATGGGAGGGAAATCGAGGAGCAACTGCGCGCGTGCGAGGGCTTCTGCCGGTGTTGGTGGCAGCGAAACCTGCATGGATCGCGACGCGCTTCGACTTCTGACTATGTCAGAAGGAGTTCTATCACGACCCCGCGGTCGCATGCCATCTTCACCAGCGCCTCGGCGGGCGGGCAGGTTTTCTAAATCCAGGGAGCGGCGCTCGGGGCTCTTTCCGCGGCGATACCCGGGGTCCTCGGCGTGATCACGCCGTTTGTCGTGCGCCGCTTGAGAAGAGCGCGCTGTCGGTGTCAATGTGGGAGTCTTGGAAGCCCTCACGTCGCCTTCGGGCGGGGTGGCGGCGATCCTGGAAGGCCCTGCGCCACCCGCGGAGGGCCCGGCTCCGTCTTTGGATTTGGCGGCGTGCTGCCCGTTACCAGGCGCACGAACATCGCCGCCTCCCAAACTTCGGCTGCTGGGACGGTGTTGGTGTTCACGAACGGCGCCCCGGGTCCTTTCTGCAACCGGTCCGCTGCTCGCCCACGTCGGGACGGAATGCCCAGCTCTCGCCGGCCCAACCGCCACCGTCATCTTCTTCTTGGGCGCCATGACGATGAAGAAGCATCGAACTAACTGCTAGAGCCGATTCTCACAACTACGCTCCCTACCTGGCGCACCAAAGATGTCGGTGCGAGGACGACACCTATGGGATCACGAGAATCCCTACTACGGTTGCGAGGCACGGGGTTGTGAGAAGGGCGGATCAAACAGGTAGCACACGAGTTCTTTATCCAGGTTCGGGCCGCGAAGATGCGTAAAACCCTCTCCTGTCTTGGTGATTTGTTTATCTATGTTCCTGAGCTAGCAATGGGGCGTCCAGAGCTCTAAAAAGCCGAATCCCTCTCCTGGTTGCCCTAGGCCTCCTTTTATAGGGAAAGGGGCCGCCACAGTGGAACACATGAGGTGGAAAGGGCACAGTGATACGAGTTTATCCCTCGCATTACGTGACAAGGCACATTTAATGCATCGTGCTTAGGTGTCCCTACTTTATCGGGGGCAGGGAGAGCTCAGTCTTGTCCATCGCCAATCGCGTTGACATGCGCCCTGGCCAGCGGTGCCTGTGGTGCCATGTAGGCACGCAGGTAGCTCACGTGGCGCAGCGGCGGGCCTCCACGAAGATCTGCTTGCCGCCACACAGGTGCTTGCCCAACTGGTTGGGTCAGCAGTCGCATGCGAACGGCGGTGGAGGTTTTGGAATTGGCGTGGGCCTGACGGTGGCTCTACGGGTGCCTTTAGCAAGGGCCTCGCCGTAGCCCTGACAAGAGTCTTGTCGGGGCCCCGGCAAGGGTCTTGCTGTGGCGCCTGCTATCATCCCCGGCAAGGCTCCTGCCGGGGGTCTTGTGGTCCTCCTTGGCTGGGATCCCGCCAGGGGTTGTCATCTTCTATAGTGCGAATTTGATCTTGAATGTCTTCACAAAGATCTGCATGCCACCACGGGGATGTCTCCCGAATCCTTGCCCCATGGGGGCAGTGGACTCAAGGGTGAATCGATCCGTAGGTGTGGGGCGAGCTGCCATGGCAAGGGCCTTGCCGGGTTTGCTAAAACCGCCCCCCGACAAGGATCTTGCCGGGGGAGTCCACTTCGTCCTCTTTGCTCTTTGTGGTCTTGGTCTTGGCATCATTCTGCTCTTTCCGAGCTTCGGTCTTACCTTGGCTTACCTCCCTTGCCTTGCTTGGCGTGCTGGCGTCCGTGGCTCGAACTGCCCGTGCAAAGTTATAGGGTTACAAAAAGTGTACCCCTCTTTTTGTACACCGACATCACATCTCTGCAAGACTCGATCAAGGTTGCTTAAGCAATCATCAAAAGAAGTTCCATACACAGAGAAATCATACATGAAAACCTCAACAATCTTTTCACAAAAGTCAGAGAATATAGCAGCCATACATCTTTGAAAGGTAGCAGGTGCATTACATAAACCAAAAGGCATACGTCTATAAGCAAAGGTACTGAAAGGGCAAGTAAAAGTGGTCTTTTCCTGATCCTCTTTTGACACAGGTATTTGAGAGAAACTAGAATAACCTTCTAGAAAGCAAAAATGTGTATGTTTGGATAATCTTTCTAGCATTTTATCAATAAAAGGTAAAGGGTAATGATCCTTTCTAGTAGCTTTATTTAATTTGCAGAAATCAATTACCATTCTATAACCTGTAAAAATTCTTTGTGGGATCAATTCATCTTTATCATTAGGAACAACAGTAATACCTCCCTTCTTAGGGACACAATGGACAAGACTTACCCACTGACTATCAGCAACAGGATAAATTATACCTGCCTCCAGAAGATTTAATATTTCATTTCTTACCACTTCTTTCATCTTAGGATTGAACCGTCGTTGGTGATCAACAACCGGTTTAGCGTCTTTCTCCAATTTTATTTTGTGCTGGCATAGATTGGGACTAATGCCCTTGAGATCATCAAGAGTATATCCAATAGCAGCACGATGCTTCTCCAGACTGTTCAATAATTTGTCTTCTTCCTGCTCTGAAAGGTTAACACTAATAATAACAGGATATATCTTCTTTTCATCAAGATAAGCATATTTAAGAGTATCAGGTAATGGTTTAAGCTCAAACACGGGATCACCCTTTGGTGGAGGAGGATCTCCTAGGGTTTCAACAGGCAAGTTGTGTTTCAAAATAGGTCCGTGTTTAAAGACTACTTCATCTATTTCCCTTCTTTCATTCATAAACATATCATTTTAATGGTCTAGCAAATAATCTTCTAAAGGATCATTAGGAGGCACGGCAATAGAAGCAAGACCAATAATGTCATCTTTACTAGGCAATTCTTTATCATGGGGTTGTCTACGGAATTTAGCAAAATTAAAATTATGAGACATGTCCCCTAAACCAACAGTAACAATATCCTTTTCGCAATCTATCTTAGCATTAACAGTATTCAAGAAGGGTCTACCAAATATAATGGGACACAAATCATCTTGTCGGGAGGCAAGAACAAGAAAATCAGTAGGATATTTAATTTTCCCACACAAGACTTCAACATCTCTAACAATCCCGACTGGTGAAATAGTATCCCTATTGGCAAGCTTAATAGTAACATCAATATCTTCTATCTCAGCAGGTGCAATATCATGCATAATTTATTTATATAAAGTATAAGGCATTGCACTGACACTAGCACCCATATCACATAAGCCACGATAACAGTGATCTCCTATTTTAACAGAAACAACAGGCATGCCAACAATAGGTCTATGTTTATTTTTAGTATTGGGTCTAGCAATTCTAGCAGCTTCATCACAGAAGTAAATAACATGCCCATCAATATTGTCGACCAAGAGATCTTTAACCATAGCAATACTAGGTTCAACTTTAATTTGCTCAGAGGGTGTAGGTGTTCTAGCCTTACTCTTACAAACCACAATTGAAGCTTTAGCATGATCCTTTATTCTAACAGGGAAAGGCGGTTTCTCAATATAAGCGGTAGGAACAATAGGATCAACATTATAAGTGATTGTCTATTCTTCAACTTTAATAGGTTCTACTACTTTTACTTCAATGGGAGGATGATATTTAAACCACTTCTCTTTAGGAAGATCAACATGAGTAGCAAATGATTCACAGAAAGAAGTTACTATCTCAGAGTCGAGTCCATATTTAGTGCTAAATTCACGAAAAACATCAGTATCCATAAAAGATTGAACACAATCAAATTTAGGTGTTATACCTGACTCCTTACCTTCGTCGAGTTCCCAATATTCAGAGTTGTGTTTAATTCTTTCCAATAAATCCCATTTGAATTCAATAGTCTTCATCATAAAAGAACCAGTACAAGAAGTATCAAGCATGAAGCGACTATTGAGAGGAAGCCGAGCATAAATTTTTTGAATAATAATTTCTCTGAGAGCTCATGATTGGGGCATGAATATAACAATGACTTAAGCCTCCCCCAAGCTTGAGAGATACTTTCTCCTTCGCAAGGCCAAAAATTATATATATAATTACAATCACGATGAACTAGATGCATAGGAGAAAATTTCTGATGAAATTCCAATTTCAATCGGTTGTAGTTCCATGAACCAATATCATCACATAGCCTAAACCATGTCAATGCCTTTTCCTTCAAAGATAAAGGGAAGAACTTCTTCTTGATAACATCCTCGGGCATACCTGCAAGCTTAAATAATCCACAAACTTCATCCACATAGATTAAGTGCATATCAGGATGTAATATTCCATCTCCTGTAAAAGGATCAGCTAGGAGTTTCTCTATCATACCTGAAGGAATTTCAAAGTAAACATTTTTAGTAGGTTCAGTAGGTTGAGAAGCAACTCTTTGCTCTACTGGTCGGAGTGAAGATACCCCGAACAAGCCCCTCAAAAAATTATTTTCCATAGTAACAAGTGACAGTAAACTTCAGCACAATATATAAATTTTTCCTTACCAAATTCCACCTACCAAAGGCGCTTCACTCCCCAGCAATGGCGCCAGAAAAGAGTCTTGATGACCCACAAGTATAGGGGATCTATCGTAGTCCTTTCGATAAGTAAGAGTGTCGAACCCAATGAGGAGCAGAAGGAAATGACAAGCGGTTTTCAGTAAGGTATTCTGTGCAAGCGCTGAAATTATCGGTAACATATAGTTTTGTGATAAGGTAATTCATAGCGGGTAACAAGTAAGAAAAGTAAACAAAGTGCAGCAAGGTGGCCCAATCCTTTTTGTAGCAAAGGAAAATCATAGACAAACTCTTATATAAGGAAAGCGCTCCCGAGGACACATGGGAATTATCGTGAAGCTAGTTTTCATCATGCTCATATGATTCACGTTCGTTACTTTGATAATTTGATATGTGGGTGGACCGGTGCTTGGGTACTTGTGATAGCCTGGCTTATCAGGGACGATAGACTACTCATATCAATAAGGAATTCCTTCTTTTGCGGAAGCCCATTCAGACAGAACTCCAAAGTTAAGCGTGCTCAGCTTGGAGTAATTTCAGGATGGGTGACCGACCGGGAAGTTGCTCCCGAGTGCGCATGAGTGAGGACAAAGTGCGCAGAAAAGACTAGTATTGATCTGTGGGGCCAGTCTAGATCCCGCCCGGAGTAACGACCACCGGCGGGTGTGTCCGGGGCGTTACAAGTTGGTATCAGAGCCTCGACCGACCCTAGGAGTCCCCTTGATTGATCGTGTAGTTTGGCCATTGTCGAGTCTAGAAGAAAACTGTTTTCTGAGTCTAGTTATATCGGAGAGTAGGAATTCTTTTTACTCCTCAGCCCCTTCGTCGCTCTGGTAAGGAATCTTGACGTAGGTGTTTTGGATTACTCCTCTTCCCCTTCAAATTTTTCTTTAGGTTCACGCAGTTGGTTCTCCAGTAGTTGTTCCTCAGCTCTTTTTATCCGGTGCATTTCTCGTCAAGTCGACTTGAGCCTCTTCATATTTGAGTTCAATCCTCAATTGTTTTCTTTTCCCACCCGCCCACCCTTCTTCTTCTCGGAGCCGGAGTCCACAATCGAGTATCCATCCTACTCGTGCGAAGTTTTTGCCTTCTTTCCTCAATGATTTCAACTAGTGTTTTCTCTTCAAGATAGTCGTCATTTCCCCCTCCAAGTTGCCTTTGTTTTCCCGCCCTCCCACCCCTTTTTCTTCCCGGAGTCTGAGTCTCTTGCGACCATCAATTTCATCCGTGTGGAGCCTCTTCAGTGTTTCCTCAATTATTTCAACCGGTGAATTCTCGTGTCGTTCGTCATTCTTCATCCCTTTCTTTTTCCGGTGCACTCAATTCAAGTTTTTCGGTGTTGATCATATTCTTTCGCTCAGCTCAAGTGCCTTCCCTGCTCGTTCGCCTCTCGCCAGTTTATCCTTCCGGAGTGTTCAAGACATCTCAGGAGATTCGTCTGTGTTCCAATTAATTCGAGGTTGTCACCTCATTCAAATATTTCAATTGTTCCGGTGCTTCATCTATCTGTTCAACATCCCTTTTCAACGGTGTTTTTCTCTTCAGTGGGCCCTAACCCACAGGTCTTTTCCCAGGATCTTACCTGACTCTTCTAATTCCCCCGGAGTTATTCTCAAATTCTTTTCAAGTGTGATGTAAGAATGGATTCCATCAGTCACAGGCCTTCCCCAAGATCGCTTTCAAATTCTTTTCATTGTTGGCTCAACCTCTCTTCGTTTTTCATTCTCCCGGAGTATCTCAAAAATTTTGGTGCTGTTTCTCGTCGTCATTTGAAGATCGAAGAAGAGTTTTTCCTCTAAATCTTGCCCATTATCCCAAAGATTCATGGTTCTAGCTTCTTGTTATCCTCGAGAATTATTCCATTTGTCAGATATTTTTTTCATCCATCCGGAGTATGTCAGGAGTTGTTTTTCCTTTCTTTTCACCCGAGGCCATCGTCCCAGAAGAATTCTTCGTCCTCACATTTCAGCTACCATTATCCATTTATCCCGGTGCTTCGTTCAAGTGTTCTTTAATCAGCTCAGGATCTCTTTGTTCTTTGCATCTAAATCCCCTCAAGCATATTTGTTCTTCTAATTCTTCCGGTGATTATTTCTCTTTCGTTAGTCATTTCCGAATTCTTACGGTGGTTCGTTCAAGATTCTTTTTCTTTGATTATCATTTTAATCCATTCGTTCTTTTCAATCCTACCGGTGGTTCATGAAGACCTTCTCAAGTTTGTGATATGTCACTTCTCAATCCTTTTCAAGATGGATAAGTAGTATGCAAAATCCATTGCTTGTCATCAATTTAATTTGATGAACGATAAGCATACAATAAATCTTATTCTTATTTCATCCTAGTGAGTAACCCCTTCCTTCGGAGTTTGTTCTTGGTGAATAAATTCTAGTTCCAAGTGCTTTTCTTCTTTTCTTTTCTGGAGTTCAAATTTTCCTCGGCTATTTTGTCGGAACATCCATCTAAATCATCGCAAGGCTCATCTTATTCTTTCATACTTCATTCTATCTCATCATCCTTTTGTTTACCGGAGTTCATGGTGGTTCTTCATGATTTATTTCATTCTTCAAGAGTTCATCAAGATTCTTGTTGGTGGAGTTCAAGTATCTTTTCTTCTCGTGTCTCGAAGCGCAAATAATTCTTCATTTTCTTCTGAAGTGGAGTTTTGCATTCCTTCGTTCTTCTCAGCTATTCTATCTTTTCTGCTTGTGGTCGGTTATCACCTCATAATTTTGAGATGTTTTCCATAAGTCCACAACAAGCTTATTCTTTCGTTGTTGATTTTCTCAACAACTCCATTACACCCTTCCTTCTAAGTTCATTTCATTCCATTCTTTCTGTTCTTTCCGGAGGTTTTGTGTTGTTCCTCTCGTCAAGTATAATTCCATCCTCTCAAGTTCATGTTCTATTCTTTCCATGTTCAGCTGGAGTGCTACCTAAATCCTTTCAGTCTTATTCGTTTCTTATCTCGTTCTACCCGGAGTGGTTTCATAGTCTATCTGATTCCGTGAGCTTTCATTTCTCGTCATTCTCGTCGTTCCTCGTTTATTCTCGAGTGCTCTCGATTCTTTGCTTCTTCTCTTGAGTTCTTGTTTCACCTCATCCCTTTTTCCCTTCCGTCTCGGTCCTAAGATCTCGGGACGAGATCTCTTGTTAGTGGAGGAGTGTTGTAACGCCCCAGATTCGATGCGCCAGGTGTCTGCCAGTTATTCGCCGTTGTTGCCATGTCATTTGCTTGCGTGTTGCATATTGTCATGTCATCATGTGCATCTCATTTTTCATACGTGTTCGTTTCTTGCATCCGAGCATTTTCCCCGTTGTCCGTTTTGCAATCCGACGCTCCTATGCCCTCATGCGTTCCCCTTTTGTCTCTCGTTGTGAGCGGGTGATTAAACTTTCTCGGAATGGCCCGAGGTTTGCCAAGCGGCCTTGGTATAGCACCGGTAGACCGCCTGTCAAGTTTCGTGTCATTTGGAGGTCGTTTCGTACTCCAACGGTTAACCGGGTAACCGTAAAAGCCCCTTTCGTCTTGCAGCCCAACACCCCTCCAAAGTGGCCCAAAACCCATGTAACTCCCCTCCATGCTCTTGGTCGTTCGATCACGATCGCGTGGCCGAAAACCGCTCCTCATTTGGACTCTCCTAGCTCCCTCTACCTATATATAGACCCTCCCCTTCCATTTTCACGGACGAAACCCTAGATCCATTCCTTCCGCGCCGCCGGACATGTCCGCCCGACGACAGGACGTGTCCACCCTGCTCCCCCGTCCAATCCGATCCCGCCAAGTGGCCGCCGCCGCTGTCCGCTGCCCGCGGCCCGCGCGCGCCGCCACCGCC
>NC_057804.1:250024514-250036888 GCF_018294505.1 Triticum aestivum | reverse complement strand
CCGCCTCTGCACCATCTCGCCAGTGGTCTGGCGCGCTGCCCCATGCCGGCGACCTCGCGCGCCGCCGCCGCAGCTCCGGTCGCGAGCGCGCCGACCCCGAGCCTCTTCTCCGGCAAGATTCGGCCAGGACTCGGCCGGATCCGCCCTCCCCCGGCTTCCCCGACCTCTCCCTCGACCTCCCGGTCGTCTTCCTCGTCCTCTCCGGCAGCTCCTCCGGCGAACCCCAGCGAACCTCGTAATCCGTGCAGAAACGAAGGTTGACTCCAAAAACGCCCGTCCCCGAAATATTTTGCATTATCATGCCATGTTCATTGCATCGTATCTCTACATCCGTAGCTCCGTTTTGTGCGTGTAATATGTCAAATTGTTCGTCTCGGTGAGTACTTAATTTCATTCCATTGCGTCATGTTCATTTGATTTCATCTTGATGCCTGAATCATCGTCGCAAGAGTGCTTCATAATGTTGTCTGCTGTCAGATAACAGAACATGCTCATTTGTCATTTTTGCCATGATTGATGTGTGCATTCTATGAGGTTGATGTCTACATGTGTTTTGATCTATGCCATGCCATCTTTACAGGGGTGTATGCCATGTATTTTTGTGATCAATGTGGTGACTAGACAAGCATGCCAACTAGGCATCGTGATGTTGCTGATTTTAGTCCCTGTTCTGCTATTATTTTGATGCCATGTAAACTTGATGCTACAGAGAGATCCATGCTTATTTTGTGATACTTCAGTAAGGATGTTTTGAACATATGGTTATGCTCTATCCATTCATGCCCCTGTTTGCAATTATGGAGTAGTCTAGCATGTCATTTTCGTGCTCTACTTTTGCTACGAAATGTTTCCTGGCAGATTGTTTACATGTTATTCAATTTTGCCAAGGTTGTTGTAGTTGATCCTTGCACGATATGAACTTGTTCTTGCCTTGGTTCGCTTCATAAACATGTCTTCTTGCTGATGCTATGCTTATCTCGTCATGCAATGACTTGGGGTGAGTGAATCGAGCTTGTTAAGTAGGGTACTTGTTGTTGCTGTTTTGCTAGGCTGAATCTGTTATTTCGTGATGCTATGTAAACCTGCTGCTACAAATCATTCTATGCATAATCTGGAGATGTTCACTAAGGGTGTTTTCTTCTACATGTTATGCTCTATCCACCCATGCCCCTGGTTGCATTTATAGCTTGCTGTAGCTTGTGGTTATCTTTTTCCGAAGTTGCTAAATAATGTTGCTGTCAGCCTGTTAACATTAAGTTCAGTTGTTTCCATGCTTGTGGTTAGTGATCCATGTACCCTATGAACTTTCTCTTGCCAGGCTGAGCTTCATAAATATGTCTTCTTACTGTTGGTTGCCTTGCCATGCCATTTATTGCTCCATGGTGAGTGGTACAAGCTTACCAACATGCCTACTTATCGTTGTTCCTGCCATGTATGAATCTGTATTATAACTTGCTATGTTTACATGGGTGCCATCATATTTTCTGATCCTTTTCGGCTCATGGTCACTAAAAGGACATTTGATCTATGCATTTAGTAGATTCATGCCATGCCTTTGTTTGCCATGATAAGTTCCTGTAACATGTTGTTTGATAGCTCTAAACATTGCAACCTGATGTTATTTTCTGCAAAGACTGAAATTGTTATTATTTGCAATCTTGCCATGTGTGTTTGAGCATGTTCTAGTGATTTCTGGAGATAGCTCAGTGTTCATGTTTTGTTATGATTTACCTGTACATCATGCCCATGCCTTTTGTTTTCTTGTTGAGGTCCTGTAGCATGTTTTGGACAGATTGTTGTTATGACTTGTATAGTGTGTGTGTGTTGCACCGTTG
The DNA here is from genome assembly GCF_018294505.1 of Triticum aestivum. Classification (NCBI taxonomy): domain Eukaryota; kingdom Viridiplantae; phylum Streptophyta; class Magnoliopsida; order Poales; family Poaceae; genus Triticum; species Triticum aestivum. The sequence goes on along the minus strand of NC_057804.1, from coordinate 250,035,053 downwards.
CTCCGTTTTGAGTGTGCTCTATATGAAACTTGCTTAGAATTGCATGTAGTTTCATATTATCATGTTGCATCCATGTTTTGAGGTGTTTGCTTGATGTTTGGATGCATTTGGATCAAAGCCATGTTTAACTTGTTTTGCTCATATCTTCTAGGCCGTAGCTCCGAATTAAATGAACTTTATATGTAACTTGACTAGAATCTCGTGTAAATCATCCTTGTGCATCTTAACTTGCTGTTTAACAACTTGAACATAAGGTTTATTCAGATCTGGACCGATTTCGAAATATGCATATGAGGCCTTACCGAAATTGTAATATGTTGTTCCCGGCCTCATTTAAACCTGCTTTGATGTGTTGCTCTTGTTTGCATCATCTCTTGCCATGAGTAGCTTCATGTAGCATTTTCATGCATCATGCTTGGTTGTGCATCATGTATTGTATATGTGTGGTGTGTTTACCATGTTGTGTGCTTCTTTTCGATAGTTCCTGTTTCGTTGCGATCGTGAGGATTCGTTCGTCTACGCTTGGTTCGGCTTCATCCATTCGTCTTCTTCATGGACTCGTTCTTCTTCCTAGCGGGATTTCAGGCAAGATGACCGCTACCCCCGATCTCACTACTATCATTGTTGTGCTAGTTGCTTCGTTCTATCGCTTTGCTACGCTACCAATCTTTTTCTCATCAAGCCTCCCAAATTGCCATGAACCTCTAACCTTTGACACTATTCCTAGCAAACCATTGCTTGGCTAAGTTACCGCTTTGCTCAGCCCCTCTTATAGCGTTGCTAGTTGCAGGTGAAGTTGAAGATTTCTCCATGGTGGCCAGGATTATGTTAGGATATCACAATATCTCTTATATTGTTATTAATGCATCTATATACTTGGTAAAGGGTGGAAGACTCGGCCTTATGCCTGGTGTTTTGTTCCACTCTTGCCGCCCCCAGTTTCCGTCATACCGGTGTTATGTTCCCGGATTTTGCGTTCCTTACGCGGTTGGGTGATTTATGGGACCCCCTTGACAGTTCGCTTTGAATAAAACTCCTCCAGCAAGGCCCAACATTGGTTTTACCATTTGCCTCACCACCACCTACTTTTCCCTTGGGAGTCGCTCTCTCGAGGGTCATCTTTATTATAGCCCCCCCGGGCCAGTGCTTGTCTAAGTGTTGGTCCGAACCAGAGCCACTTGCAGCGCCACCTCGGGGAAACTCGAGGTATGGTTTTAGTTGTACGTAGTGTTCATCTGGTGTTGCCCTGAGAACGAGATATGTGCAGCTCCTATCGGGATTGTCGGCGCATCGGGCGGTCTTGCTGGTCTTGTTTTACCATTGTCGAGATGTCTTGTAAACCGGGATTCCGAGTCTGATCGGGTCTTCCTGGGAGAAGGTATATCCTTCGTTGATCGCAAGAGCTTATCATGGGCTAAGTTGGGACACCCCTGCAGGGTATAATCTTTCAAAAGCCGTGCCTGCAGTTATAGGAAGATGGGAATTTGTTAATGTCCGGTTCTAGATAACTTGACACCAGATACAAATTAAAACGCATCAACCGCGTGTGTAGCCGTGATGGTCTCTTTTCGGCGGAGTCCTGGAAGTGAACACGGTCTTTGGGTTATGTTTGACGCAAGTAGGAGTTCAGGATCACTTCTTGATCATTGCTAGCTTCACGACCGTTCCGCTTGCTCTCTTCTCGCTCTTATTTGCGTATGTTAGCCACCATATATGCTTAGTCGCTGCTGCAGCCTCACCACTTTACCCCTTCCATTCCCTTTAAGCTTTGCTAGTCTTGATACCCATGGTAATGGGATTGTTGAGTCCTCGTGGCTCACAGATTACTACAACAACAGTAGCAGGTACAGGTTGTGAGATGATCATGATGCAAGAGTGATGTTTGCTTGTTTGGAGTTCTTCTTCTGCTTCTTCTTTGATCAGGGGATAGGTTCCAGGTCGGCAGCCTGGGCTAGCAGGGTTGATGTCGTTTGAGTTTCTATTTGTGTTCCATCCGTAGTCGGATGATGCTCTTATGTATTGTGATATTGTATTCATGTGGCATTGTATGCCTTTTGTATGTATCCCCATCTATTATGTAATGTTGATGTAATGATATCCACCTTGCAAAAGCGTTTCAATATGCGGGTCTATCCTTGGTGGGACCTTCGAGTTCCTTTTGGATAGGGTCGCATATTGGGCGTGACAGTACTACCCTTCCTTGGACAAGCATCCCACTTATGATTGACCCCTCTCGCAAGCATCCGCAACTACGAAAGAAGAATTAAGGTAAACCTAACCATAGCATGAAACATATGGATCCAAATCAGCCCCTTACGAAACAACGCATAAACTAGGGTTTAAGCTTCTGTCACTCTAGCAACCCATCATCTACTTATTACTTCCCAATGCCATCCTCTGGGCACAAATAATGTTGAAGTGTCATGTAGTCGACATTCACATAAAACCACTAGAGGAAAGACAACATACATCTCATCAAAATATCGAAGAATACCAAATTCACATGACTACTTATAACAAGACTTCTCCCATGTCCTCAGGAACAAACGTAACTACTCACAAATCATATTCATGTTCATAATTAGAGGGGTATTAATATGCATAAAGGATCTGAACATACGATCTTCCACCGAATAAACCAACTAGCATCAACTACAAGGAGTAATCAACACTACTAGCAACCCACAGATACCAATTTGATGTTTTGAGGCAAAGATCGGATACAAGAGATGAAACAGGGTTTGAGAGGAGATGGTGCTAGTGAAGATGTTGATGGAGACTGACCCCCTCTTGATGAGAGGATCGATGGTGACGACGATGGTGACGATTTCCCCCTCTCGGAGGGATGTTTCCCCGGCAGAACAACTCCACCGGAGCCCTAGATTGGTTCCGCCAAGGTTCCGCCTCGAGACGGCGGCGCTTTGTCCCGAAAGCTTCTGTCGGTGTACTAGAATAGGGGTACCCTAGCACCCCGAACTTGTGCACGGGCAGTTGCAGCACCCCGCGGCAAGGCTTGCCGGGCGAACGCCAAGATCCTCCGTGGTTCCCTTGGAGCCATTCAAGAACAAAGTATTTAAGCTCAGGAGACAAGGCCCCAGCAAGAGGAGCTTGCCGGGAAGGCCAACCAAGGCACTCCAGGGAACTTGCCGCGACGCGCCACGCGCTCCAGCAAGGCAACAAGGCCCCGGCAAGAGGAGCTTGCCGGAAGGCCAACCAAGGTAACTCGAGGCCCGGTGAGCGACAAGCTTCCGGACCCGACAAGATAACAGCAGCGGCAAGGCACTTGCCGCGGCAGGCGGCCACTCTGTGCCCATGCTCCAGCGCATCCACCAACGTGTCGCTCTGGGGGCCTCTCCAGGCACGCGTGGCGGGAGGCTGTGCAGCCAGCGGTGTGCAATGGCATGCGAAGCTGACAAGATCGCCATCATGGCGAACGGTGGCGCCTCTAACGGTCCTTTTCTGCACTGTTTGGGTGACTCAGACGGGCATTTAGTGCTCTTGCCCCCTGCCGTCAGGGTTAGGTAGGGTGCACTGTACAAGTAACTGTACCAACCACCTTGCTTTTTACATTTGTACCCTTCTCTGCGTTGCCACCTGTCGGTGACCCCTTTAGCGTATAAAAGGAGGCCCATGCGCAACGTAGAGGGGGTTCGGTTCGAAACATTCGCCAGGTTCGCGAGGTTCGACTAGTTTGGAACCCAGAAAAACACTACGCTCTCTCTCTGGAGCAAGAACACCAGATAATCAAACAAGCAACAGTAGGAGTGTTATCTCTCCGGAGTGCTCCGAAGCTGGGTAAACTGCTCGTGTGCTTCGCCTCGATCTGCTCTTTGTGCGATCTCCGCCCCCCGCCGAACCGAAAGGGGCCCGGTCCGCCGGCCCCATAGGTGTTCGTGGATCAGCTTCCCCGACATCTTTGGCGCGCCAGGTAGGGGGCGTCGAGATTGTGTGAACCTGATCCGGTGTTCACACAAGCTAGATCTTCATTCCCTTCATCAGCATGCCACCGAAGAAGAAGACTTCGGCGGTAGCCGCTCCGTCCACGTCACTTCCGCCACCGTTGGAGCAAACGGGTGGTGGAATGGACGCCGGCGGAAGAATGGACGTCGATGAGGAAGCTTATGATGCTGCCAGGTCCAAGGACAAGGCTGCACAAACCTCGGCGACTGTACATGTTCCGCGCCACTCCCAGGAGGCGCAAGACCAACAGCGTCATGACACTCGCAGTGCCATACGCATGATAGGCCAAGACCAAGCAGGTGGATCTCGGGGCGCTCAAGACCAGCATGCACGCCAGCGTGCTGGCACGAGCGGGGCACGGTCGCCTGGACAGGATACTGCACCTTCTAACATAGTTAGAAGTCCGAGCATGTCCCGCTCCTCGCGCCGTCCGCCACTGCCACCCACCACTCCAGCAGAAGCTTTGGCACGAGCTCAACTGCTCCTAGATTACCCTCCGACGTCGGAAAAGATCGACGAATGGAGGGCCACCATTCAGAGTCTCATCGTCTAAGCCAACGGCGACACTCCACGGCGGCCGAGCGCGTCACCGCCGCGGCAGGGTTGCAGGGCGCGAGCCGGTGGCGACGAAACGGGCGGAGGTGCAACTACCATGCAATCACCACCCCTAAGGCCAAGATCACCGACTCGCCGGATCCACCTCGACAGCGGCTCCACCGCATCGTCGGATCCACGAGCTCGTCGCGATCAGTGCCAAGTTCTTCATGATCGACAACAAGAAGACGCTCGAACTCGCATCGAGCGCCGACGAGAAACGCGACGTCAATCCGACAAGCGCGCTGGGCCCTCTGTTGACATGCATGCGCCAGGGGAACCATGCGATCTATCGTACGCGATAGGTTGCCCTGCGTTCACTCGTGAGCTGCGGCAAGTCCAGTGGCCCAGCACAAAGAACTTCAAGCCAGACGTACCGGAGAAGTACGACGGCAAGACGCATCCGTCGGAGTTCCTCAACATCTACACCACTGCGGTGCAGGCTGCCGGGGGACGGGATGACAAGATCCTTGCCAACTACTTCCCGCTGGTGCTCAAGCCCAACGTCAGATCCTGGCTCATGCACTTGCCGGACAACTCCATATCCTCTTAGGCTGATCTGTGCCATCAGTTTGTCGGCGCCTTCACAGGCGGACACAAGCCTCATGGCCAGGAGAGTGATCCTCATCTGCTCACCCAGAAGGAAGGAGAGCCCCTGCGCAAGTACATTTAGAGATTCAGCAGTGTGCAGCACAACATCCCAGACGTCCACCCTGCCGCGGTGATCAGCGCGTTCCATCAGAACGTACGAAACCGCAGGATGCGGGAGGAAATGGCGATGTGCAAGATCAGGGACGTTAGTGAGTTATATGCACTGGCCGACAAGTGTCCACGTGCTAAGGAAGGGAGGAGACTCCCCAGAGAGAATGTAGGAGCGGGAGGATCTGACAGTGAAGATGCTGCCCCGGCAAGGAAAAACCAGCGGCGGAACAACAGGAAGAGGAAAGGCAAAGAAGTGCTAGTTGTTGAGTAGTCCGGCAACGGTGGTGGCGCCAACAAAGCCAAAGCTGGTGACTCCGGCAAGGAGGTTGCCGCGAAGGTGGCGGTCGCCGACAAGCAGGACGGCACCAACAAGCAGTATTGCAAGATCCACCGCACAAAGGGCCATGATCTCCAGAGCTGCAAGAAAGTCGAGCAGCTTGTTGAGCAACAAAAAGCTGAATACGAGCTGCGCGCAAGGAGAAGGCCCAGGAAGGTGCTGGGGGACCCGGCAAGAAACATCCCGGCCGAGGAGGACGCCGTGGCAAGGCCAAGCAGCGGCAAGGAGACAGACCTCCTCGCGGCCACGACAAGGATGAAGATGACGACGACGATGAAGACATGGATGATGAGGAGACTGATGAGCAGGAGTTCCAGAAAGCCACATAGGTCCTGTGCATTGACGGTGGTGCTTCTCTGCATACCTCGCACCGTCAGCTCAAGCAGTGGGTGTGGGAAGTTAATGCAGCAGAACCACCCGTCGAGTCACGCAAGCCTCTGAAGTGGTCTAGCACGCCTATCATCTTTGATATTGAGGACCACCCTGATCGCATAACTGCGGTCGGGTGCTTGCCGATGTTGGTTTCACCAACAATCCGCAACCTCAAGGTCACTAAGATGCTAGTTGACGGCAGGGCCGACTTGAACCTGATCTCCTCCGCGGTGCTCCAGAAACTCCAGATCCCTCACAGCGAGCTCGAAGAGACCGGTACATTTCAAGGAATCAACCCGGGAAGGAGCAAGCCGAAGGGAAAGATCACGTTGCCGGTAACATTTGGCAGCGAGCTGAACTTCAGGACTGAGAGGGTCACGTTTGATGTTGCTGACTTTCCATTACCTTACAATGGAATCCTTGGCCGTCCGGCACTCGCCAAGTTCATGGCAGCCTCTCACTATGCGTACAACATACTGAAAATGCCAGGCCCGATAAGTGTCATCTCTGTCCCTGGCGACAAGAAGGATGCTCTTATCTGTGCCGACAAGATCTACCGGGAAGCAGCAGCCGCAGCAGAATGCAAGACACTTGCCACTGAAGCTCCCGGGGGGAAGAAGAAGAACAAGTCCGGCAAAAGCTCTGATGCCCACTCCGGCAAGCGCACCTCTTCGGAGTGCTGCGCTACCGTCGAGGATGCACCATCGAGCTCCACCGACAAGTGTAAGAAGGCAATGGCAGCTCCACCTGAGACCAAGAAGGTGTCCGCCAAGGAGGACGGCACTGGTGGTACCTTCACCATCAGCGCCACTCTTGACCCCAAATAGGAAAGCGTGCTCGTTGCTTTCCTGCGGGCAAATGTCGACGTGTTTGCGTGGCAACCGTCTGATATCCCCGGTGTTCCCAGGAAAGTAATTGAGCACCACCTTGCCATCTGTCCTCATGCGCGGCCCGTCAAGCAGAAAGTTAGGAAACAGGCAGTGGAGCGCCAAGAATTCATCGCAGAAGAAATCAAGAAGTTGGAAGAAGCAGGCCTTGTCAGAGGAGTGTTCCATCCCACGTGGTTGGCCAATCCTGTTGTCGTGCGCAAGGCTAACGGGAAATGGAGGCTTTGTATTGACTTCACTGATGTTAATAAAGCTTGTCCCAAAGACCCATTTCCCTTGCCGCACATTAACCAAATTGTTGACTCCACAGCCGGATGTGATTTGCTTTCATTTCTTGATGCATACTCAGGATACCATCAGATCTTCATGGCAGAAGAGGATGAAGAGAAAACCGCATTTATCACCCCGTGTGGCACGTACTGCTTCGTACGGATGCCTTTCGGTTTGAAGAATGCTGGTTCAACATTCGCAAGGGTAGTCCACCACGCTTTTGAGCCGCAGATGCACAGAAATGTGGAAGCCTACATGGATGACATAGTGGTCAAGAGCAAGAACAGGGCGACCCTGATTCAAGATTTAGACGAGACATTTGCAAATCTGCGCAAGATCAACCTCAAGCTTAACCCCGAGAAGTGCGTGTTTGGAGTCCCTTCCGGCAAGCTTCTCGGGTTCTTCGTGTCTCAGCGGGGAATTGAAGCCAATCCCGACAAGATCAAAGCCATTGAGCAGATCGAAGCACCAAAGCGTGTCAAGGATGTACGAAGGCTTGCCGGTTGCGTGGCTACTCTCAGCAGGTTTATCTCTAGATCTGCTGAGCGCCCTGCCATTTTTCAAAATTTTGAAAAAGGCAGGTCCAATAAAATGGACTCCGGAGGCGGAGGCTGCGCTGCAGGACTTGAAGAGATACCTGTCCTCCACTCCAACACTTGTCGCACCTAAGCCACAAGAGAAGTTGCTGCTGTATATAGCAGCAACCAATCAAGTGGTTAGTGCTGCGTTAGTGGCGGAAAGGGAGGCAGAAGATGAGCTAGCAACCACGGCAGATGCATCCAGCGACAAGCAAGGGGCTTCGCCGACAAGCTCTGGTCCCGACAGAGATGGATCCGCGGAGGAGCATGATAAGATGCAGAAGAGAATGGTGCAGCGTCCAGTTTACTTTGTCAGTTCCCTTCTACAGGGGGCTAGATCAAGGTACTCTGGTGTGCAGAAGTTGCTTTTCGGCCTCCTCATGGCCTCGAGAAAGCTGCGCCATTACTTCCAAGCACATGAGATCACAGTCATCACTCGCTTTCCGCTGAAGAGGATACTGCAAAATCCAGAAGCGACAGGCAGGATTGTCGAGTGGGCGCTGGAACTGTCAAGCTTTGTCCTCAAGTTTGAGAGCACTTCAACTATCCAAAGCAGAGGATTGGCAGAGTTCATAGCAGAATGGACGCCAACACCAGATGAAGAAATTCCAGAGACGAGCATCCCCGTCAAAGAGGCAAGCAAAGAGTGGCTGATGTACTTTGATGGTGCCTTCTCGCTGCAAGGCGCCGGTGCGGGCGTGCTGCTTGTCGCACCCACCGGAGAGCACCTCAAGTACGTAGTCCAGATGCACTTTCCCAAGGAGCAAGCAACCAACAATACTGCAGAGTATGAAGGATTGCTTGCCGGTCTCAGAATCGCAGCAGACCTTGGGATCAAGAAGCTCATCGTCAGGGGTGACTCACAGCTTGTCGTCCACCAAGTGAACAAGAACTACCAGAGTCCATTGATGGAAGCATATGTTGATGAAGTGAGGAAGCTAGAAGAACACTTTGACGACTTACAGATGGAGCATATCCCAAGAGCTCAGAATGACATTGCTGATGGCCTGTCAAAGTGCGCCGCACTAGTTACCTATGGAACCAGGGATCTTTGTGCTCAAGTTGACTCAACCATCCGTAACACCATCAACTCGACAAAGCAAGAAGGGGAAGTTGGTTTCTGGTGACTACTTTCCGACAGAGCTCCCCGAAGCCGCCGCCAAGAAAGTCCCCAAGATCAACACCAAGGATGCTGAGGAGCAGTCTGCTCCGGCAAGCCTTATGGTTTGTTCCGTTGAAGCAGACGCTCCCGGCAAGTTTTGCTCCGGCAAGCTTGCCGGGGAACATCAAGCTCCGGCAGGGCCGCAAGTCCTTGCCGTAGAAGCGGATGTTCCCGCAGTAGCAGATGTGCCTTTAGTCCTTGTTGTCGAGCCACAAGCTCCAGCATGGGCACAGCAGATTGTCCATTTCCTTCAGACATGAGAACTTCCGGAAGAGCAAGAAGAAGCGGAAAAAGTAGCCCGGCAGTCAAGTATGTACCAGTTTGTCGATAGAATACTGTACAGAAAAAGACTCAACGGTGTGAAATTGAAGTGTATTTGCCGGGAAGATGGACAAAAGCTGTTGGCAGAGATACATGGAGGCATATGTGGCCACCACATTGGCGCAAGAGCACTTGCCGGCAAAGCTTTCCGGCAAGGTTTCTTTTGGCCGACAGCCCTCCAGGATGCAACTGCACAAGTAACCAAGTGTGAAGCATGCCAGTTCCGCTCCAAACAGATACACCAGCCAGCTCAAGCTCTCCAGGAGATCCCTTTATCCTGGCCATTTTCGGTCTGGGGGCTCGATATCCTCTGACCTTTCCCCCGAGCTATCGGGGGCTTTGAGTACTTGTACGTCGCAATCGACAAGTTCACAAGGTGGCCAGAAGTGCAGCCAGTGAGGAAGGTGACAACACAGTCAGCAGTCAAGTTCTTCAGGTCAATTGTTTGCCGTTTCAGGATCCCTAACAGGATCATCACCGACAACGGCACGCAATTCACGAGCCGCACCTTCATGCAGTACGTCCAAGACCTTGGCGCCAAGGTCTGCTTCGCTTCTGTTGCTCATCCGAGAAGCAACGGTCAAGCAGAGAGGGCAAATGCTGAAGTGCTGCGCAGGCTCAAGACCAGAACTTTCGACAGGCTGCGCAAGTGCGCAAGAAACTGGATCGAGGAGCTATCGGTGGCTCTTTGGTCGATCAGAACGACGCCAAATCGAGCCACTGGCCAGACGCCTTTCGCTCTAGTCTATGGAGCAGAGGCAGTTCTCCCCACGGAACTCGTATACGGATCGCCTCGAGTGGTTGCTTATGATGAGCTTGAGCAAGAACAGCTGCGACAAGACGACGCGCTGCTCCTTGAGGAAGATCGTCTTCAGGCTGCTGTACGAGCTGCTCGATACCAGCAAGCTTTGCGCCGCTACCATAGCCGCAAAGTTAAGGCCAGAAGCTTCGAGGAAGGCGACCTTGTTCTTCGGCGCGTTCAGTCCGCCAAGAATTCCAACAAGTGACGCCAAAGTGGGAAGGCCCTTATCGGGTGAAACGAGTCACAAGGCCCTGCGCTGTCCGCCTTGAGACCGAAGATGGCATTCCGGTGAGCAACTCCTGGAACATAGAACATCTTTGTAAGTTTTTCTCGTAAGGTGCGGTTGCCGGAACCCGTTTCGGCAACCACCTTTTGTACAAAGCCGGGCGCAGATCCCGTGCATAAGTAAAACCCCATGTGCTCCGCACAACTTGTCCATTTCATGCATTAGTTTCTTTCTTGCATGTGTTATCTGACACTTTGTGCAGCACCTACATCCGGTAAGCAATAACGAGCCAAAGGGCTCCATATCATTATTTTCTCTTCTTTCTTCT
>NC_057804.1:250019943-250024088 GCF_018294505.1 Triticum aestivum | reverse complement strand
AAACGACAGAAAAGCTAAGTTGCCAAAGTTTGAGCAATCAATTTTTAAATTTTTGAGTTATCTTCCTCGAACGACCCTGCTTTGTATGGAAAACCTGTGCGCGGAGGAACCAACTCGTGGCTAGTTGCGCCCTTACTTTGTTTCGAGTCCGCTCAACAACTTAAGTGTGCTGCATCTAGTCGCGACAAGGTTTCTTGTCGGAAGCAGCGCCGCCAACAGGCTGCTGACGTTCCGCACTCAGCGCTCGTGGCTCGGGTGCCTGCGCCGACAAGTTCCCTAGAAGCGTAGGGTAAAAACATACAAAGGAAGGAATCTAGTAGAGGAAATAACATAGCAATTGATAACAGAAATAAAGTTATATTACAAGATAACTTGTCGCAGCTCTAACAGACTGTTTTCATAACATAATTAGCAGCGACAAGGGAAAAGAAGAAATGGGCGGCCTAGTCTACGCGGTCGCCCTCAACCCTCTTGACCTCGCTCACCTTGTCCACAATGGGTGCGACAAGGGCCTTGAGTGCGTCCCGATCGGCGTCTGGCGGCAAGGACTTGAGGACGTTGGTGAAGCTGAGGCCTGGATTGCGGAAGGCCACCTTCATCAGCACCTTCTGGAGAACCCCGGCGCAGATTTTGCGCGACTCATCGGCCAGCTGCTTTGGGATCCTCTCCCGGAGCCGCTGGAGTGCCGTTGCCACGCCCTTGAAGAACAGGCTGAGCTTGGCGCTGGGTTGGAGATTCTCGTTGGAGGGATACCCAAAGTCCTCGATCCCCAGCTGCGCCAGCTCCTCGTTGATGACTGCGGCAATATTCACCAGACCCTTGGTCCAGTGCTCCACAGTATCTGTGAATGAGTTCTGGGTAACTGCGATGCTCTCCAGCAGCGCCGTGTCAGCCTTGACCTTCTCCGACAAGGTCTTCTCCCGCTCCTTGGCAGCCTCTAGCGTCTGCGTCAGCATGGCCAGCTTCAACTCAGGTCTGCATTGGAATCCTTGGCGGCACTGAGCTCCTTGCCCCTCTCAGCGAGAAGACCTTGCAGCTCACCGTGGGTGGCAGCATCCTTCTCATGCTCACGCTTGAGCGCGGCAAGCTCCTCGCCGCTCTTCCCAATGTTGGCCTCCAGCTGCGCCACCTTCTCCTCCAGCTCTTTCTTGGCGGCCTCTGCAATTGCGGTAGTGTCCTTTGCTTCCTTGAGCGCCCCGCCAAGTGCTTGCTCATGCTCGGCGAGCTCCTCCTCGTAGCTGTCGAGGTTGGCCTTCCGCTGCACCAATTCTCCTTCTCGTGCGGACTGCTTCTCGGCGGCCAGCGTTTGTTCCTCCTCAGCTTCGGCCTTCTCGAGAAGGAAGGCCGTGCGCTCCTCGTCGAGTGGCTCCCGCTCCTGTGCCAGGGACCAGAGAGCTTCTTGATTGTGGCCCCGGAGCTCCTTCGCGCGCTTCTCCATATCAACTCCCGCCTTCGTGACAAGCACTTCCCGGGAAGCTAGCTTGGCTTGCCGTGCGTGGTAGAGTGACAGCAGCTGCTCCTCCTCAGGCTCGCCACTGCTTCTGCTGGGCGCGTCGACCAACGACAGTCCAGCGGAGGCGAGCACCTCCTCATCGAATGTTTCCCCCTCGACCGGCGCCCTGGAGCTCGACGCCTAGGGTAGCTTGATGAAGATATCGTCGCCGGCCTTCAAGTAGGCGCCGGGCTGGGGCTCCTCGGAGCCCGGCTCCGCAGTAGCGGCAGAGGGATCGGCGGTCGGCGCAGCACTCGGCGGTCGGCCCAGCGCCTGGTGCTCCTGCAGCCTCAGGGTCGTCAGTGCGATCGCCCGACCCCTCGCCGGCTGCTACGGCGGCAGCCTTGGCGGCCTCCTCGCTGGCGGTCTCATCAGCACCGGCCCCTTCCTCACCGGTGCCCTCTGTCTCCATTGGCTCAGCAGCAGATGGATCTGAAGAACGAAGAAGGGAGAAAAATCAATCAAAAATCCAAGAGAAGAAAATCAGAAGAAGAAGAACCCAAGGGAATGTTTTTGGACAAGTGAATTACCTGTGCCAAGATCTGCAGTTGCAGTCTCGGCCGCCGCAGGATCGACGGTGCTGCCCCTTGCTGGAGAGGGCTCCCTTACCGAGAACTCCTCCCTTGGCGGCGTAGTCGAAGCAGATGACACTTCGGGACCAGCTTCCGGGCGCTCCTGATATGGCTGCTCTGCTCCTACACAAATCAACAAGCAAGATATCAACAAAGGAAAAAGCACTCATGCGCGCCTGACAGCAGAAAGCTAACTATGAACTTACGCTGGGGGCTGCGCTGGGGGCTGCTTTGAGGAGTGGTTGCCGGGTCTGTCAAGGTGGTCTCGGACCCACCCCCTGCTGACACGATGGGGTCATCTTCGATGACAATCACCGCGGCCTTGGCCCTCTTCGCCGCTCTCTGGGCCAGCGTCCTGAAAAGAAAGGAGTCCAGATTGAAGCAAGTCAGATACAAGATAAAAACAGCGAAATTGAAGAACTACAAGAGCACCAAAGAAGCTTACTATTCTTCCTCCTCGTCGGAGCTGAGCGCGGAAAGATCGAAGTCCGGCTCCCCTCCGGTGCGGTGAGGCAGAGGAGTAGGATCCCTTGCCCGCTTGGCGGGGGCGGTGGCGGTGGCCCGGGAAGATCCCGCTCCAGTTGCCGCTGCTGCGCGAGGCGCTCCCGCGGCAACATTGCTTGCCGCGGTAGAGCGTGTCACACGGCTCGGCGGCTGTTGACCTGGCTGCCGCCCCGCTACGTCCGCGGCCCTGCGAAGACGCCTTCTTGGCGGGGCCGGGGGCTCCGCCTGCGGCAAGCTTTCTGAAGGCTCGGGCTCTTCCTCGCCGGCCTCGCTCAGCTCAGCTTCAGAACCGGCAGGCTCTTCCTCGCCAATGAACTCCGCACGCTCGGCGAGGTTTGCCGCCTCTGCCGCCTCCACCTCCTCCACAGTGAACCCGAACGCGCCTGCGGCAACTACGGCCGCAACCTCTTCCGCCCTAGTGGCGATGCGCTGCAGCTCCTCGTCGGTGGTGTCACGGGTGAGGCTCTTCTGCTCATCAGCGTGGACCGGCACTTCTTCCAAGTTGTCGAAGAACGCTTGCACAATGTCATCCGCAGGCTCTTGCCAAGTTGGAACGATTCCGTGTGAATCGCACAACGGCATCATGGCGCGGATCCGGTCAAGCGAAGAATTGTTGCACAATGGAACGACGCCCCTCGGCAGCGTGAATGGGTGCTAGGGGTCGCGTTTGAACAACTCCAGGAGCATTGCGTCCAGCTCCATGACGGTGAAGTTGTAGTTGAGGCCCGGCCGCAGCCTCATGATGTCCGCCGAGTTCTTGAATTCCTAGGCGGACCTCCCCCTCTCCTGCAGGGGGGCGATGCGGCGGCGGAGGAAATCTGCGCCTATAGCGCCTATAGTGAGCCCGGCAAGCCTGAGGCAAAGGATCCTAGTAATGGCGATCTTCAGCCTCTCGTCTTCCGGGGCCACGTTGCTCCAGTCATTGCCGCACACTATTGGAGCTTGGCGCACGGCGGTGAAGGTCTGCGGATTCTCCTCGACGATCCAGCACCACTCCGCTCTCCACTCCTCCCACTTGCTGCGGAGCTCACCCTCCAAGTACGCCTCCTTCTTGCCGACTCTCGAGATCCAGGCGATCCCTCCGGCAAGCGGCTCTCCTCTCTCTACCCGAGGTATGAAGAAGTGGCGGAAAAGGGCAACATTGGGGTGGACTCCGACAAAGTTCTCGCACAAATGTGCGAAAACTGCCATGGTCAGAACGGCGTTGGGGGTGAAATCAAGGAGGCGGAAGCCATAGGTGTTCATGATATCGTAGAAGAATTCCGAGAAGGGCGGGCAGAGCCCGCAATAGAAGAATAGCGCGAAGAATGGGTACCCGTTTGGAGCCAGTTCCGAAGCAGCGGCCGGGAGTACCCTCGTGGGCCGATGCGCCCGCGTCTCCGTCGCCCAAAAGAGGTAGAAGTACTCCCTCAGCTCCTTCACGCTGAGCTGGGGGGAGAAGATTGCCCGCTCCTTTCGTAGCGCCGCGAGCCGCTGCGCCTCGGCCGACTTCACGCCCTTTCCCTTGTCGGCTTTCGAAGCCATGGCAGAGGTGGTGGGGGAGGTCGACGGCATTGGTGATGCTGGTGGCAATGGGG